>NC_079447.1:43048001-43348001 GCF_903798145.1 Danio aesculapii | reverse complement strand
AGGATGTCTTGTGCATTGTCCTCTATCTGTCAGTATTTATTTGAAAAGTCTGATTTATTTACAACATTTAAATGAAAATTTAATTCAGCAATAAAACAAACAAACAAACAAACAAACAAACAAAAGGTTATGTTAAATTCAAAATCACAATCTCTTTCAAAGGTATTCGCCCAAACCACCTTCCCATTCCACATTCCCATCCCTTCTCCCTCTCTTTTCAGATGGGAGGGGCCAAATCAAAGGTTACCATGAGCCAACTTTGGCCTGCAGGCCCTACTTTGTGCATCTCTGGTGTAGATTGTGAAGTACTGAATGAAATTTTCTTTCATGTATTATCTTGCTTCAAAGGAGAAACAAAACTTTGTTAAAATGTCAGTTTAGGCGAGTATGCCCAAAAACACAGTTAGGTGGACATAAACAGATTTGCAAACAGTATACCATAAATAGTCAAACTTTATTTTTAGAGCACTTTAAAAACACAGCAATGAGCCAAAGTGCTGTACACAAATATACAACAAAATCAGTATAATAGTATAAAAAATACATAAAGTACAAGATAAAAAAAACAGCTAAACTACATAAAAAGGCATAGGAATTAAAATAATTAGCTAGTAAGATCAGTTGTCAAATGCCAACGGAAAAAAAAGAGTTTTAAGAGCTGATTTAAATGACAACACAGATATGAGGACTAGATTGAGGAATAGATAATTACAGGATTTTGCTAAACAGTAAATGTGAATTGCTTGATTGTGTACTCAAGTCTAGAAAGTATCCATGTCCAGTGCTGTTCACACAATTCAGATTAAAGATATTTTCTAACAAGTGATTGTGTTACCTTCTAAGAGAGGTGGTTCATCCTCATATGAGTCTGTATATTCTGTTTGCTCGGGCGCCGCTACAGGCTGATACACTTGTCCGTAAGGTGCTGATGCTGCATATTCATCTGCTAAGTGTGCTGAATTATCCCTGAAAATCAGATAGGAAACAATGAATTAATTAATAACTAAACTGAACAACTAACAATGTAAACTGCACACAGAACAACATAGTCTGACATGTTTATACATATCAAACACACGCAGATATTGCGTTTTTACACTTACGCATCATTGTATTCTGGATTGAGGTAGGCTGGATCATAGCCATACACATCTTCCTGTTGACCATCAATATAATATCCAGACTGATAGAAGTCTTGTTCAATGTTCTGAAAGTCTCCCATTCTGCTTAAAATAAGAAGGAATGTGTACACAAGCTCAGCTGTGACATAAAGCAAGTCATGCTCTTACCTTTGTATGCCAGTCTGAGTTTGAGTTGAAGGTTCTTGGTTTGTTTTTGTACTAAGGCTTTGCTTGGTCACTGAGCAGCTGTTTTGCTGTGTGTGTGATGTTATTAATAGTCTTCTATATTTACTTGCAGGCCATGAGCTTGAGTTGTGAAGCCGTCCTGATGATCTCTAGATCTGAGCAATTTACTGAAGACCAATTGACTGAAGAAATGCTGACCACTTTATTATTTACACTTTGCTACACTGTTAGACCTTACCAGGATTTTTTTTACAGTAGAATACTGGCCACACTGTTGCCAGTTAGTTACTGTAATGGCTTGGTTACAGTATTTAACAGTAAATTACTGTAACCAAACTATTACAGTAACCCCTTTCACACAGTGATACCAGTAAATATCCAGAGAATTTCCGGAACTACTTTACTGGTAAGTTTAAAAAAAGGTGTTCACACAGGCGAGGACATTCCGTAATTTTACGGAATAGACCATTTACATACATTAAAAAATACCGGTAAATTCTGACATCATTAACCAGAAATTATATATAAACGGCAGTGTTTGTATTTTTAAACATATTTTCTAAACATATTGGATTTTCTAAAGACTTTTATTTAAAGCTTTAGCATTCATGCAGCTGCTTTGTGAGACATCCAAATGGCAGAAATGCGAACTGCAGCTAAATGAAATAAACTTATATAAAAACATATTGGTGAACACTTTCAGATGTCGAGATGTACATAATATGTGTGTGCTGGCGCTCACCGGCTCCTTCACGTGCACACGCGTCAAGCAGAGCTTAAAGGTAAACAAACAGTGGTTTATCATAAGCATTTTATCCATAATTTTTTACATAGTTGGCATTAAGAAGGAGCATAGAAACGTTATCTGACTAACATCTAGCAGCTAAATGTGTCTGAAAAATATTCAAAGGCTTTCATTTTCATAAACTGCGTGGATATGAATGTGTCTGAGTGTTGGAAAGGTCTGTATGTGTGAAAGGGGCTAGTGACTAAATGGCAACAGAGTTGCCAGTTAAATACTGTAACTGAACCATTACAGTGAGTTGCTGGCAACAGTGTAACTAACTGGAAACTGATTACAGTTAATTATTGTACTGTAGTGTAATGTTTCAACTCACAGCATTATAATACAAAGCTGACCCAGCTATGACTCGAACCAGCCACCTTCTTGTTGTGAAGTAACAGCGCTACCCACTGCACCACCGCGCCAGTATACTTAACTGTTATTAAAAACAGAAAGCATATAAATTCTACAGGCAAGTGTATTTTTTGTTTTGGCAGTAAACAAATACAACAGAAAATGTAAAGCAAAATTAAACAAATCAGCAGACATCAATACATTTTCTATTTACAATGAAACAAAAATTGTATTAATTAAATTTTAAACCTCACCTGCAGTGTATATAGAACAGGTGTCAACCATTAAATATCATCTTACATATTACTGAGGGCCACAGGTCTGCACAGTTTAGCGTGAACCCCAATTAAACACACCTGATCAAACTAATTGAGACTTGTCAGAAATCTACACGTTAATCTGCGGTCACACTGGGCTTTTCCTCCCATAGACTTCCATTCATACGCACGCGAATGCGTCAGACCGGAAATGCAAGGTCATGCGTCCAATTTCGCATGTTGCTGCGGTGCAAAGTTCAAGCTTGGTGAACTCTGACCTGTGAAATCGCATCGCTTGACTGTGTGAGACCATCGAGGATCAAAACAGGACCTCTCTGGACAGAAATTTAAAGCATGGAGCAATCGCTTGCTTTTTTTAATGTCTAATCATCTTGTTTAATCCCGCCCCTTTTTACAGCGCCGCACGACAGAATTTCGCACGCACAAAACCCGGTGTGACCGTAGCTTAATGTTGAAGAAGGGTTGGAACTAAACTCTGCTGGCTGCAGCCCTCCAACAGTTGAGTTTGACAACCATGGTATATAGCATATTTTTGAAGCAACTGGCAACACTTATGACAATCACATATCCAATAAAAAAATTAATTAATTAGCAAACTCTATCTAAAGCAAATAAACAAATAAATAGGTCAGCACTGATCCTCATGTTGTTTTAAACCTGTAGTAATAATAAAAACAACCTGATTTATGCATTATTCTATAAGTGAAGTTTCACAAACTAATTTCGAGAGGAGCATGTGATGTGATTGACTGCAGCTGGCCACCCATCTACATTCATTAGTTAGCCAATCAGATTAATCCAAACTTACTATAAGTAGCCTAGCTAGAACTACTCTCTTATCTTCGTTTTCTGAAGAAACCCCCCATCCACTCCTTCTCCTCCTTTCCTCCTTTACCACGGGGAGCTCTCGAGAACCTCCTGATCTCATACTCCCCTCACATGTTCTATGGACCAGGCTGGAGCCCTGGGCTCAACTATCTCAGAGCTCAGGGTTCTCTCCCGGAACAGCATGCCAAACCTGCTAACAGTTGTCAAACAATACCTAAGTGTAAACTCTTGAAACACCACTTATTTCATTTTCCAGTCAAAGTCATTGAACCTCTACAAATATGTATGTAACTGTTGTTTAATGGAGAGAAGATTATTTAAACACATTTGTACTAGTTTTTTGCAAGATACTAATATTCAGCTTAAATTGCAATTTAAAGGCTTAGGTTAGGTTAAGTTGGAAAAGTTAACAAAGTTATAAGAAAACTATGACAATTCCCTTGCTCTGTAATGGGTACATAAAGTAAATTGCTGTAATTTATTCTTTGCACAACAACACAGTTTCATACCAATCCCACTCTTTTTACAGTAAAATACTGTTTCCTATTTACAGTATGGCTATGGTGGTGTTACCAGGAAAGACAATAACGGTAACACCAGAAACAAATTAGCCCAAAGCCAGACTTTCTATAACGGAGTCAGCCATCATGATGATTTCAAGATCAGGGGGCATTTCGGAAATAATAATAAGTTTTTGTCAAACTTGACCAAATTATATCAGATCTGCAAGTTATCAACCTTCCACCGCAGACACTAATAAACTCTGACACATGAAACTGTCAGAAATTCAGCGAATAATGCTCTTTTAAAGTAATCAACTGCCATTCAACATAACAAAATTTCATTCATTCATTCATTCATTTTCTTTTCGACTTGGTCCCTTTAATAAATCTGGGGTCGCCACAGCGGAATGAACCGCCAATTTATCCAGCATATGTTTTACACAGCGGATGCCCTTCCAGCTGCAACCTATCTCTGGGAAACATCCATACACACCCATCCACACTACAGACAGTTTAGCCTACCCAATTCACGTATACCGCATGTCTTTGGACTTATGGGGGAAACCGGAGCACCTGGAGGAAACCCACGCCAACACGGGGAGAACATCATAACAAAATTTGTATTTTTAAAAAGAAATGAACTAAACTGCACGTTAAATAAAATGTTATATTGTTGCAATACATTCCATGATACCTCTTAGTTATGGACGGAACATGCATATTTTGTTACCTCGTGCCTTCAACATAACAAATACAAAACAGAAGGGTGGGAGGGGATGGCCACGGAGGAGTCTTAGGTGGGAGAAGCCAGGAGAAAAGCTGGAGAACAAGACCAGGGCGGAGTCACAGGAGGGAGGAGCCAAGAAAAAAAGCTGGAGAACATTGAGTGCAGGATGAGGCCAGGGAGGAGTCTTAGGATGTACTCACACTATGTACATTTGACTTGAACTGGGCCAAAGCACATTTGTCCCCCCTTCCGTCTCCCCTGACGGCCCGCACTCACATTACATTTGGGCCTGGGCACGCTTAGGTCATCGATGATGCACTGTTCAGTAGAGAAGCGCTCTCGCTCAGCACAGTGGAGATTTCTTCCGTTATATTGTTTTAGTTGTTTGGGATGTGGTGACACACAGTCAGATATTTCGCCAAACAGAATGCCACTTTTGACGCTCATAAACAGTCCTCATGCTGCAGGAATTAGGAGGTTTGCTGAAGGCGCAGCTGTGATGCAGTGAGGTGTTTGCGTCTTTAATAAACTACAACAGTTTGCATTCATTGAATAGTAAGAATGATTAATAAATCCACGTGAAACAGTCCCTTAAATGTCACGTCTCGCTTTCAGTTTCGGGCTTAGACGCGTTTTGCACTCACACACAAGCGTCCCGCGCCAAAGCCCAAGTGAACCGCGCTCAGGCACACCTCTTCCAACCGAGCCAGGGCCGGCCAAGTGAACCGTGCCTGAGCCCGATTCAGTGCACTCACACTTCTCAAACGATCCGGGAAATGGGCCTGGGCATGGTTCGGATAGCAAAGTGTGAGTAGGCCCTTAGGAGGAAGGAGCCAGGAAGGGAGCTGGAGGAGGAACCATAGAACCCAGTCAGGAGGACGGCCCAGGGCGGAGCTGAAGGAAGGAGGAACCATTGAGGTGGTGCGGCCGCTGACTACAGGGGGCCAACCGAGGGAAATGCTGCAGATGGAAGTGGAGCCCAAGGAGGAGACGGAGAGCTGCAGGGTGAGGGTGATGCCGAGGTCCCGAAGGGCCGTGATGGAGCGGGCAACTCACCCAACCAATGCGAAGACATTGGACCGGAAGCCCACGGCGGAGCCAGAGCGACAGAGGACGAGGCGCAGCTAGAGGGAGAGAGGAGCTCAACGCAGCCGACAGGACGGGATGACAGGGTGCAGCTAGAGGAATGGAGTCTAGAGGCGTAGGCAGGGCGACGACTGACCAAGGCGTAGCCGGAGGGACGAGGAAGCCTGACAGAGCTGGTGGGCTGATGGCCCATGAAGGAGACAAGGGAGAAGAGAGCCAACTTGGAGTCGTAGGATTGGAGGGCAGAGGAGAAGTGCGCAGCAGTAGGTTTAGACATCAGCGGGGGAAGCGGTGAGAAAGTTGCTCATGACTGGAGTTTTCACTGGAATTCTGCGCGCACAGATTTCGTGTGGGGCTACTCATGACCCTAGAGTTAGCGTCATTAGGGTACCTCAGACAAGGAGCAGGGATAATGCTGTTTGGAAACAGCGGGCTTGGAGCAGGACTCTTGCTGTCTGGGAACAATGAGCTGGCAATAGGGATAATGTTGTCTTGGAACAGTGGGCTCGGAGCAGGTTTCTTGCTGTCTGGGAACAGCGGGAAATGGATAACTTCACTCCAGAAGTCAATGAGCAAACTCCTAGTATCCAGCAGCAGCTCACCCTTAGCAGTGGGTGCATGGGCGTCTAACACCTTGTCAGATGGTCCCTTGAGCTCCTCCTCTTCGGCTCTCACTGGCGATGATTCATACACTGGGGATGGCTCTCCATCTACGACGGGCTCAGGCAAGCGCTCCTCGCTGTAGGGTGGTATTTGGATGGTCACTGGGTCCAGAGTGGTACTGGCGAGGTCTTCCTCCACACAGACGGTGAACGATGATCCATTCCTTGACAGTGTTCACTTTACATAGACAGCAAAATTGCCTCGAGGACCATCTTCAGACAACAGTGCTCTGCAAGCGGTATTCAGGCTCGTGTTGTAAAACTCACAGAGAACATCATCCGGATAGCTGGTGTTGTTCGCTATGGCTAGACGCAGTCTGTTGTGTTCCTCAAGGCTAAATTCCCACTGCTCCAGCAGGAGGAGAAGGAACTCTGGACAATAGATGAGGTCCATGGGAACACAGGGAGAGGAGGAGAAAAAAAACACTGGGGCAAAAACACTAAATAAAAAAGGAGGGGAAAAACATATCGCAAATTTTCGGTTTTGGTCCGGTTTTCTCTCTTCTAAAGAGATGCCAAAACACTGGAGTTATCAAAACACACACGTATTTATTACCAAAACACTCACTGGAGACACTGGAATATCAACACACAGGAATCAAGGGGTGATGACAATTTAATACCAGATGAAGGACTGAACAAAACACAGGAGTATAAATAAACAAGAACTAAATACAAACAGGACACAGGTGGAACTAATGATCATCAAAAAATGGCGGGAAAACAGATCAAAGGAATTACATGATACAAACAGAAAGCACATGGAACACGGAACAACAACAGAGACACGAGACTGTAATATTGCATAAAAGAGATTTCAATCTATTTGCAGTAAAGTGGTTTTGGGCCTTTTTATGCCAAGACACTGTTTTTGGTTTTAATTAAACTAAATACTGTAATTTCATTGCACATGCTAAAAAAAAAAACAACTGCTTGATTAAAAATGTCATTTAAATTTGTATGTTTTTAACTGGTAGGTTTTGTCCATGTTTCACCTAAATCTGGTTTAAAACAACACAGTTTATTTCGAGTGCAGCCTTGTAATAGTGTTGACAATGTTGACTTGTAACAGGGTTGACTTGCAACAATGTTGACACATGTACAGTACATGTCAAAAACACGCTTTGGTTCTTTTTAAGTGTGTAGACACAAATAAACACTTCCTGGGATTTTAGGACTGATATGTAATGTGCTCGTATTTTAATATTAGTCTCTTATCTGCAATAGTATCTGATGATCTACACATCTGGCAGAGCACTGAGGTTTAACTGGAGCTCAAACTGGAAACTTCTGCTTGGGTTAAAAAGGTCGAATGGGAATGCTCCTCTTCATTCCTGTTAAAAACACAGACAGATCCCTGCTTTATCAGTCAATATGTGAAAGTGCAGACCAACAAGTTCAGAAAGTTCACAGTCATATTTTGCCATTTTTTGATTATACAACAAAATGACAATGATTATGAGGATTTATTGATTGGCAAACATCCACATTTGCTTTATAAGTTAGCAAAGCAAACATCTGTTGTCATGTCTCACCCAGGATTGCTTATACACTGGTTCCTCTCAGAATCTGTCAGAGCCGAAGCATGAACTGCTTTCCTTCAAAGCGTAGAAAGCAAAAATATACACTTGTTAGTCCATACATCTCCTTTAGCTGATTTTGTTAGCAATCATTATTGCATATATTACATGAAAACAACAACAACATCGAACTAGAAAAAGTTAAATTTGTAGACAAACTTTATGGTGTCTTGAGAAAGGCCAGTCTGAAAGTCTGAAGTAGTTTTAAAGTTAAAATAATTGATGTAGTTTTTAAGGAGTTTGAAACAGTCAGCATAGATAAAAAAACTACATAAATGTTAGCATGTTTCTAAAATGGATCGGCATGTTTCTTGCTAGGTGGTTGATAGGGTGTTCTGAACGATTGCTAAGGTGTTGCTAGATGGTTGCTATGGTGTTTTGAGTGGTTGCTAAGGCGTTGCTGGGGTGTTCTAAGTCATTGTTAAGGTGTTGCCAGGCGGTTGCTATGGTGTTCTAAGTTGTTGCTAGGCCATTGCTAAGGCATTGCTAGAGTGTTCTAGGTGGTTACTAAGATGTTGCTAGGTGGTTGCTGAGGTGTTGTGAGTGGTTTCTAGGCAGTTGCAAACATTAATTACCATGGTTCTAGTATAAATTAGCATGTGGCTAGCATGTTTCTAGCATAAATTAGCATGTTTTTAGCATGAATTTAATATAAATTAGCATGTTGCTAGTATATTAGTATGTTTCTAGTATGGATTCGTGTATTTGTAGTATGCATTAGCATGTTGCTAGTATGATTGGTATGTTGTTAGTATGTCCAATGTAAAGTCAAAGGTAGTTTTTTACAATAGAAGTCTATGGGACAGTTGCTAGGGTGCTGTAAGTGGTTGCTAGAGTGTGGCTAGTAAGTTGAAAGCAGATCGGTAGTCTGAGTTAAATGAGCCCATCCTTAAGTCTTTATGACAGTCTGGTGCAAAATTATGAGGTCACAAAGTTTGGTCCAATGTTAAGTCAATGGGACTTTTCTGAAATTTCCGGGTCAGTTTTCAGAAAACCGAAAATCAGATCAGTTTGGTGGTTGCAGTTTGAACAGTCTAGAAGGAGATGCATTCTTAAAATCGTCTAAGAAGAAGTCGGAAGAATAATAAGTTTATGTCGTTCTCAAAGCTGGATTCGACCATGGTTCACCCTGTGTCCCAAGTACGACAAGTATGAGGAAAGCTACTAAGCAAACTGACCACTCTCACCATACAGAGATGAGCAGGTGTATTCGATTACACATCACAGACGCTTGGATCACGCTGTTTTTGTGGCATTTAATCAGTTCCACATGAAAACAACCCTTTAACATCTGCCTGTAAATGTTTCACACTGTAGCGTGAACAGGAACAGAATTTGGCTGTGTCATACTGTCCCGTAACATTCGTTTTACTCAGAAAATGCAGGCAAGCGTATGCCTAGTCACATAGTTGCAGTTTCCCAAAAATGTTGCCCTGGGCACATATTACCAATGAGCCTGTGTTGATTAATGTGGTTTCATTTATTCATTCATTCATTCATTTTCTACTGCTTTTCGTGGCTGGGTCGCAGGGGCAGCAGTCTTAGGAGAGAACCCCAGACTTCCCTCTCCCCTGACAATTTCTCCGGGGGATCCCAAGGCGTTCCCAGGCCAGCCGAGAGACATAGTCCCTCCAGCGAGGCCTCCTCCCAGTGATACATGCCTGGAACATCTCCCTAGGTAGGTGTCCAGGAGGCATTCCAAACAAAATTCCAAATGCCTGAGCCACCTCAGTTGACTTCTCTCGATATGGACTGCCACATTATCGGGGTGGAGGGGTTTGAGTGCCTGAGTGATCCTATGTTGTTGGGGGCTAATGCCCATGGTAGGATCTCCCAAGGCAAAAAGGTCTCAAGTGACAGCTCAGACTAAGTGCGTTTCAAAAACCCCTTATGAGTACAAAAACATCAAGGACCACGACATCGCCCGGTATGGCGCAGCCCGGGCTCGTACGTGAGCGCCTGGAGACTGGGTTTTTGCCCCACGAAACCCGGCCGGACTTAACCCAAAGGAGCATTGTGGAACGGGTGGTGGTCGAAAGTTAGGACCACGACAACCCGATCTTCAGGCACAGAAACTGGCTCTTGGATTCATTTAATGAACCAGAAAAGGTCAAATACCGGCATACATTTGTATAGCTACACTAAACATTTTGCTTGCCATCCAAACTTCAGGTCAGTATCCACCAGGAAGTACTTACTTTGATTTCAGGCCATTCATTTTGGCAAAGAGCAGCCGGAGAACTCTTTCTCTCTGTTCCCAGCTCATCTCTGAAACACTGACGGCTTTCTTCAGACTGATGATGAAAGGACACGTTGAGGTTACATACAGTTTTGCTAATGGAAAAACATCTTGCAGATATTTAAGCACAAGATGAGTGATCATTTCATTTGATGAAATTTTTTTTTTAATCCCAAAAAACACAGAAGAAATGTATTAGGCTCTTACCACTTTTCAGCTTCATTCAAAGCAATAGACAAGCTGCTGGTGCCGTGAGGAGTTTTGCTGATGGTGTGAATGTGAGCCTTCTCTCTTTTGCCTGATAAGAACTCATCCATCCGCCTGCTATGATTCACCTCTGCTTCCTGTCTGCAGAACATCATGCAACAAAAGGCTTGAAGGCTTGTATTTATATTATCTCTAGAGTGAGTTGGGTGTCTGTGATGTTAAAGATTTAATATTTCTCAATATTTTTTTAGGATATTAGAAATTTTAGGAAAATTATTTTAGGATAATTACGCAATGATTTTTACATTTTTTTGTCAAACTCTTACATTTAATAAGCAAATTAATTTACTGTATAAGTCTGTACAAATAATTGATCAGAAGAATTGACAATTTTTGCAGCTCAGAAGTGGCTTGAATGCATTTATAGTGTATTTACTGCAGGTTGAGAATTGAGATTTAAAAATGAAAAGAAACTTATCCAAAACCAGTGGTGTAACAAATTACAAATACTCAAATTACTGTAATTGAGTAGCTTTTTTCAGGAATTGAAATTTACTAAGTAGTTTTAAAAATGTGTACTTTTACTTTCCCTTAAGTACATTTTTAGTGCAGTAATGTTACTTTTACTTCACACCTTTCCTCAACCTGCAGTCACTATTTTATTTTTTCTTGTCTATGGAGTTTAGAAAAATCAGTCCTGTGATTCCTGTCCAATCAAATCGCACATAGAAGGTAAATTGCATCATAATGAACAACCTCAAAACATGAGCGATTTATAACTGCAGCGAACTGTTTGGAAGCTTTCAAAGTGTCCAAGAAGATGTCCAAAATCACACATTAACCCAGAGACTGTATTTAGATACACGTCACTGATGAGAAGATGGTGGATGTTTACTGTATGATGGCTGAAATGTCCACACATAGCGGAATGACAATAGGGTCCAATCCCAATTCTATTTTTGTACCCCTCCCCCTTGGCCCTTAAAACTGAGTGTGAAGGAAAAGGGCTTAAAAATTTACTCCCAATAAATGGGACAGCACTACAGCACCTGCACACGTCATCATATGTCATCGCGATCTCTTGCTTCATATGAGATCAGACGATCACGACTGCTGTAGTTATTCCAGTTGTGTTATTTTTTGGTATTTATCTTCAGGAAATCACTGAAGGCATATATCATTTTATCATAAAGATTTAATGTGGTATTAAGATCGTAACTTTACTGCGCATTTACACAAAAATTCATAATAATTACAAAAAATACTAAATTGTGCATCTCCTCTTGTCTGGGTGCAGCTATACTGCCATTGTGGCTGGTATATTCTGGGAAATTTTCTTACTCCTTGGTTTTGAATGTGGTCCTAAAAAATCTCCGTTCGAAGGGGTATCTACCCCTTCCCCTTAAGCTGGATTTATACTTTCGCCTGGAGCCACATCGCGCACCTCCGCTGACTGCGCATGCACCTCGTGAAATGGACGAGGCTTTTATACTTGTCGCGTTGGCCGTTGTGATATTCTTTAAAACGACAGGGGGCGGTCAAAAGAAACCCACCGTAAAGTCAGACGGATAAACAGAGAAGTAGGATGTTTCCGGAACTACGTCATATCAATATTATCATCCGAGATTTTTTAGCTAATTATTTTTGTTATTTTTGTAAATTATTTTAATGATTATAAGGATTTTTATAACCATTCAAGATTTTTTTTTTATCACTCTTTGATGCATCACCCGCTTTTGTTCATATCTCGAACAGTTCTACCTAATAAAGTTTATTAAAATATTAATGACAAGAGAACATGAGTTGCTCTAAAAATATATTTTTTATTATGGCAAGAATAAAAGCGCTAAAAAGGCAATAATGGTCCAACATTTCTGACCATTATCACCAATAAAGCCTAGAAAAACAGGGCATTAGTATATCGTCAACCGCTAGGTTCAAATTTTCCTTTCCAGTTATCAAAGAAATAATTTGTTCTTTAATTTTAGTTTTGTAGCTATTAAATTGTTTTAAATTGTGATATAAACATAAGTGTAAAACCTATCACTGGTGGAAAAACATATTTCTGTAATTGTGTTCCTGGGTCTCCACTTTTGCCATGGCCTCTTTTGGTTTCAACAAACTAATCCCTCAGGTTTTTTTTTTTAACAAAAACTATCCTTTTTTCCCACTACTGTTGCAATTTCTAGCCAAAAATTATTGATCATCAGGTTATCTCTATGATCATGGATCATAAAGATGTCTGTACAGTTGTACTGTTTCAGACAAAATCTCTTCAAAGTTTTTCATAATCAACTCAAATCAAACGCGGTGCTGCGCGCACTGTTCGCTCAAGTCTCAAAAAAATCATGTACTCCGCTGGCCGAAATCATGTCGCACGCACCCAAAGCGAACCTCCGCAAACACAGCGATGAAGTCAAATTCGCTGCATGCATTTAAGCGAACTAGAGGACGCTTCGAGTATAAACCAGGCTTTAGCCCTACTCCTTCAAGAAAAAGAGAATTAGGACTCCCCTACCCCTTCACATAAATGCGCAAAACGAGGAGTAGGGGTAAGGGGACGGGCTAAGGGGTAGAATTGGTATTGGGCCTAAAGCTTAACTTGACTTGACTTGACATGAATTTCAAGGTTTTACAGAAACAAATGTTTTAGAAGTTTTTTTTTAAAGAAACTAAATGTCATTACAGTACTAACTTATTCAAATTTGCTGCCAATTATTTGTGTTGTAAATAAAATCTCCTTTTGTATTCCATGTTCTGATCACATTATTCAAATAACTGACCGACCAGTGATCCAAACAAATATTGCTTAAGACAGTGTTTCCCAACCCTGTTCCTGAAGGCACACCAACAGTCCACATTTTCAACCTCTCCCTAATCAAACACACCTGAATCAACTTATCATAACATCAGAAGAGACTCCAACACCTGAAGTTAATGGGTCAGAAAAGGGAGACATCCAAAATATGTACTGTTGGTGTGCCTCCAGGAACAGGGTTGGGAAACACTGGCTTAAGAGGGCCAATAATATAAACATAGACATATGTAGAGCCAATATAGAGCCAAAATAAAAGAAATGCTGAAAAATATAGAAGAAAATACTGAGAAGATATTTCTCTGATAAACAGCTTTTGGATAATATTTGAAAAAGAATCAAACATTTTCAGGAGGCCTGATAATGTATTTGGCATTCGCAATCATATTTTAGAATTGACATTGTTCATTTGATATTGAGACCACATAATCTGACACAAAGCAAGATAAATGAGAGGAAATCGCGCTCCTATTACTTGAATTGTGGGTCATTCTACTAGTGTTTTATCTAGTGAATGAATGCTGAAGTGCACCTGTGCATTAGTATCTCCTGCTTCACGTGGTTCAGAGCCTCATTGAAGAGGATCTCCATGTTGGATCGTTGCTCCACGACGCTGCGAGCTGTTCTCTTCACTCGGCTCAGTTCTCTGTCCCGTACGTTCAGCACTTTCTGCAGTTTGTCCAGCTCTACACCGCCGGCCTGAGCTCTGATTGCCGCACACTGCTTAATTTCGTTCTTCTCCTTCTCAAACGTAGACACCAGGTTGGCCAGGGTCTGCTCCAGTGTGGACACTTTCATCCGCAGCTCAGAAACTCTGCTCCGCTGTGCTGTGAGCTTGGAGATGGTGTCGTTGGCAGACTCCAGGGTGGATTCCTGCAGGGGGGATTAAACTGAGATTGTGTGCTGCTTCACATACAAGCTTCTTTTTTTTTTAAGAGTTCTCTGTAACACTTTTTAATAACTACACACTATGAACCATTTATTAACCATTAGCAAATAGTGAATTCCTTATCTGTTAAGCATTAACTCTACATTAATAAATGTTAGTAAGCAGTTTATAACTACAGCTACAAATGCTCTATTCTTGACTTATAAGCACATTTATAATGTGCTTAATAATTGTACTTTCATACTTTGTTTATGATCATTTTTTTCATTACTAAATGAAGTATTGCATTATTTACAAACCAGTTATTTAAGCATAGTTGGTGTTTTTAAGATTATTCAGAATGAGTTAGTAAATGATTAATAACCTATTTAAATTAACATTTATAATTCTTATTGTTCAGACATATACTAATAGTTAATTTGTATGTTAATAAATGCTTTAATAAGTCAACTTCATCCAGTTTTGTGACCTAATCTAAAGTAAGGACTATTTATGCCTTATAAATGACAATCAAAGGCTCAGTTAAATTCTAAACAGGAAAAAAGAATATAAATGACATTATACAGTTTGAAGATACACAAATAAAACTGTATCAAATACAAAATAAATCTTTGCAACCTTATCTGAAATAAAATTAAACATTTCATCCTATTATGTTGTTAAATGATTATATTGTTGTTGTTTTATCCAATTTGTTGTCGTATTTTGATACTCCTCTTATTCTGCAATGTTTGACTTCTTAGATAAGATTGCAAAGATTATTGTTCATTAGATTATGAGCTTTTAATTGTCATTTATAAGGGATTTATAAAGCATAATAATCCTCACTTTAGATTAGGTCACAAAACTGGATGAAGTTGAATTAATAAAGCATTTATTAACATACAAATTAACTATTAGTATATCCCTGAATAATAATAAGTAAATGTTGATTTGAATAGTTTATTAATCATTTATTAATTCATTCTGAATCATCTTAAAAACCACCAACTACACTTAAATATCTGGTTTATAAATAATGCAAAACTTCATTTAGTAATAAAAAAATAAATCAGTAACAAAGTATGAAAGTACAATTATTAAGCACATTATAAATGTGCTTATAAGTCAAGAATACAGCATTTGTAGCTGCAGTTATAAACTGCTTACTAATGTTTATTAATGTAGAGTTAATGCTTAACAAATAATGAAATCACTAGATGCTAATGCTGAATAAATGATTCATAGTGTGCAGTTATTATAAAGTGTTACAGAGTTCTCATTGTAAGTTATTTTTAAATTAAAGGAGTGGTTGATGCGGAGTGAAAAAACAAATATTCCTTGATTGTTTTTCAGCTAACAGGGAATGTTAAGTAAAGTTCCTTAAAATTAGTGTAAATGTTAGCATGTAGCTTTATTTAAAATAATGTTTCTGGAACATTCTTGTTACGTTTTTAGAACATTCTTGGAAAATCATTAGGGCATTACTCGTACTTGATGTTCTCATAATGTTGATAGAATATTGTCTTATTTTTAAAGGTCCCTCAATTTTAAAGGAGCGATTTTTTTTATTTTTGGTTGAACCCTTTCTTTAGTCTTGATTTTTTTTTTTATTGATACATTTTCTACATTTTCTAAAAAAAACATTATAAATGTAATTTCTTTCTTTTTTTGTAGTCACAAAACAATCAAAACTAGAGAGACAAGGCAAGTTTATCTATATAGCACATTTTAATTCACGGTGGCAATTCAAAGTGCTTTACATAAACAGGAATAAAAGAGACAAGTATAAGAAAATAAAAATGATTAAAAACTGATTAAAATGTGTTAAAACAGGTTATAAAAGAATGAAAAAGAAAAGAAAGACACAATAGTGCGATCTGTTGGATGTAGCACAGTGCTCATTCAGTAAAGGCACAGCTAAACAGATGTGTTTTCAGTCTTGATTTGAACGGGCCTAATGTTGGAGCACATCTGATCATTTCTGGAAGCTGATTCCAGCAGCGGGGGGCGTAATAGCTGAAAGCCGATTCACCCTGCTTTGACTGAACTCTTGGAATTTCTAGTTTATATGATCCTAAAGATCTGAGTGATCTATTAGGTTTGAATTTAGTCAGCATATCTGTAATGTACTGAGGTTTTAGGCCAGTTAGTGATTTATAGACAAGTAATAATACTTTAAAATCTATTATAAATGTAACTGGGAGCCAGTGTAAAGACCTGAGGACAGGTGTGATGTGCTCTGATTTTCTGGTTCTGGTCAGAATCCTGGCCGCAGCGTTCTGGATGAGCTGCAACTGTCTGACTGTCTAATTGGGACGGCCAGTGAGGAGGCCGTTACAGTAATCCACCCTGCTGCTGATAAAAGCATGAACAAGTTTCAAGTCCTCACTGGAAACCTGCAATGTTTTTGAGATGAAAGTATGCCGATTTAGTTACTGCTTTGACACGACTATCTCTGACTCATATCTGACTCTAGAGTCACACCAAGATTCTTGACCTTATTTTTTGTTGTTTGACCCTTAGAGCCAAGGTACGCATTCACCTTGAGAACCGCATCTCTGTTACCAAACGCAATCACTTCAGTTTTTTCTTTTTCTTTGTTTTCCCAGTGATGGGTTGCAGCTGGAAGGGCATCCGCTGTGTAAAACATGCTGCATAACTTGGCGGTTCATTCCGGTGTGGCGACCCCAGATTAATAAAGGATTATGAATGAATGAATATATATAGCTAATAAATCAAAGAAACA
Source organism: Danio aesculapii (assembly GCF_903798145.1). Lineage (NCBI taxonomy): Eukaryota > Metazoa > Chordata > Actinopteri > Cypriniformes > Danionidae > Danio > Danio aesculapii. The sequence goes on along the minus strand of NC_079447.1, from coordinate 43,331,014 downwards.
TTGACTTTCGTCGTTTCTTTGCCTACTTTTATTTAAAATTTGTGTTTGGTGGGTAATAGTACACCACCTTTTTTTAGGACTACACCACTGTAAGAAAGGGTATATAACTTAAACCTCAGAGGGGTTTGAACCTCAGAGGATTGCTCTTGAGATATAGATTTGTCAAATAAATCAAGAAATTGACCCCAAGCAGCCAAAAATTTTCTTATGGAGCTAGTCCTTAAAAATCTGAGTCTCTAAATCTGAATAACAGATTTCATGTGGAAAATCCAGTTCTGGAATGAGGGGGTAAAGGTGATTTCCAATTGTTGAGCACTAGATAAATGTTATTTCTCAACACATTTTTAATGCGTCCTTTGACAAAGTAACAATGTCTTTAAAAAGAAAAATTATTATTTTTTAACATTAAACAGAAAAGATGCTAATTCTAGTGTGTTGTGTTGTCACCTTCTGCAAAGCGAGCGTGTCGTTTTCTTCAGCCAGCGCTGCATTACTCTTCCGCAGATCCTCCACCTCCTTAATGTGGTAACCCAATGCTTTCTTTAGACGCACATTCTCCTTAAACATGCAGCGAGAAGCATCATCCAGGTGTCTGATGGAGTCAACATGGAGAATAACAGCTCATTTACCTCATGTAAAATAAATCCCCAACACAGTTCAAAAAAATTTGTGGCATAGTGACAATATAGTTTTGCGTTTTTAAACTAGTGTTTATTTCAATACTATTTTTAAAGTTGCTTATTTTCAGCTCGTTAGTTTTTAGTTTAGTTTCTATTTTATTTTTTTATATTGAGCTTTAATTTAATGTTTGTACAACTCTTGTGCAACCAGTAATAAAAAGAATTGTTTGAACAGACACTGAACCAAAACCAGAAATTCATCTTAAACTAGAAAAGTAAAGTTCGTTGACAAACTTTGTGGTGGCTTCAGAAAGCAGAGTCTGAAAGTCTGAAGTAGTTCATTCATTATTTCACTCATTTTATTTTTAGCTCAATGCCTTTATTAATCTGGGGTCGCCACAGCGGAATGAACCGCCAACTTTCTCAACATATGTTTCATGCAGCGGATACCCTTCCAGTTGCAACGCATCATTGGGAAACATCCATGTACTCTCATTTAGACGCATACACTACAGACAATTTTAGCTTACCCAATTCACCTATACCGCATGTCTTTGGACTTGTGGGCGAAACCAGAGGACCTGGAGGAAATCCAAGCCAACACGGGGAGAACACAGAAACGCCAACTGGCCCAGCTGAGGCTCAAACCAGCAACCTTCTTGCTGTGAGGTGATCGTGCTACCCACTGTGCCACCATGCAGCCTGGAGTAGTTTTAAAATTTTAATAATTGAAGTAATTTTAAAAAAGTTTGAAACAGTCATAACTACATGTAGGTTAGCATGCTTCTTGTAGGCATTGGCATGTTTCTTACTAGGCTGTTGATGGGGGTTCTGAGTGGCTGCTAAGGGGTTGCTAGGGTGTTCTGAGTGGACGCTTAGGTGTTGCTAGGCAGTTGTTAGGGTGTTCTGAGTGGTTGCTAGGTGGTTGCCAAGGCACTGCTAGGGTGTTTTGACTGGTTGTTAAAGCGTTGCGAGGCGGTTGCTGAGGTGAGTGCGTACAAGGAGGTTGCTGAGGTGTTGCTAGGTGGTTGCTAGGGTGTTCTGAGTGGTTGCTAAGGTGTTGCTCAGTGGTTGCTAGGGGATTCTGGATAGTTGCTAAGGCATTGTTAGTTGATTGCTAGGCGGTTGCTAAGTTGTTCTAAGTTGTTGCTCAAGTGTTGCTAAGTGGTTGCTAGGGTGTTCTGAGTGGTTATCAGGCGGTTGCTAAGGTGTTCTAGGTCGTTGTTAAGGTGTTAAGGTGGTTGTTAGGGTGTTCTGAGTGGTTGCTAAGGCGTTGCTAGGTGGTTGCTAAGGTGTTCTGAGTAGTTGCTAGGCAATTGCTAACAAATTTGCATGTTTCAAGTATGAATTAGCATGTTTCCAGCATTAATTAGCATTTTATTAGCATGGTTCTTATATGAATTAGCATGTTGCTAGCATGTTTCTAACATAAACTAGCATGTTGTTAGCATGAATTTAGTATAAATTAGCATGTTGCTAGTATGATTAGTATGTTTGTTAGTATGGATTGGTTTGTCATTAGTATGTTTCTAGTATGGTTCAGAATATTGCTAATATGATTAGTATGTTGTTAGTATGTAAAGTCAAAGGCAGTTTTTTTACAAGGGAAGTCTATGGGAGAGTTACTAGGGTGCTGTAAGTGGTTGCTACGATGTGGCTAGTAAGTTCAAAAGGTCATCAGTGATTGGCAGATTGGTAGTCTGAGTTAAATGAGCCCAACCTTAAGTCTGTATGACAGTCTGGCACAAAGTTATGAGGTCATAAAATTGTGGGATCAGTTGTAAAAGATATAGCAACTTAATTCAGTACAGTTTGGAGGTTTGGAGTTAGTTTGGGGGTTGTAGTATGAATGGTTTAGGAGGAGATGCATTCTTAAAAGAAGGAGACGGAAGAATAATAATACGTTTATGTAATATAACAGTATGTTGGCTCAAGCCTCCATAATGAATATAATTATACAGAAGAAATGATAAACTTTCATCATATTAAAGATAATGTATGTAGCAAAATGCCTAATTGACATTTTGTGGCAGACAATAATTTATTTTTTATGTGAGTTTATTCATGTTGTCCCAACACAAGTCGATTATGCTAACAAATTTAAGTGGATTAAACATAAAACAATCAAGTTGTCCCAAAAACTGATTGCTTATTAACTCTGATTGGCTGATTATTATTTTATTTCAGTAATTAAGTTTAGACTTAGTTTTCACTTATTTTGAATACTTTTATTTTCATTCATTCATTCATTTTCTTTTCGGATGAATCCCTTTAGTAATCAGGGGTCGCCACAGCAGAATGAACCGGCAACTTATTCAGCATATGTTTTACCAAAGTCCCTTTAAGACAAGTCATTTAACTTGGTGGCCATCTTTGAAACGCCTCTCGGGCAGCATGCTCGGGCATTCTGTCTGAATGGGGAAATGTCAAATTCTACAAAATTGCGTGCAAAACTCACGTCTGGTCCAAGCCCCTCCCCCAGAGTATCATCAGTCAATAACGATCGATGATTGGGTCCTGTACTAGAAGGCGGACTTTGTCACCATATGGCGATCGATGATTGGCTCCTTTACTAGAAGGCGGACTTTTTAACCATATAGCGATCGATGATTGGCTCCTGTACTAGAAAGTGGACATTTTTTCACAATATAGTGATCGATGATTGGCTCCTGTACTAGAAGGCGGACTTTTTTTACCATATAGCGATCGATGATTGGCTCCTGTACTAGAAAGTGGAAATTTTTTCACCATATAGTGATCGATGATTGGCTCTTGTACTAGAAGGCGGACTTTTTTACCATATACCGATTGATGATTGACTCCTGTACTAGAAGGCGGACTTTTTAACCATATAGCGATCGATGATTGGCTCCTGTACTAGAAAGTGGACATTTTTTCACCATATAGTGATCGATGATTGGCTCCTGTACTAGAAGGTGGACTTTTTTTACCATGTAGTGATCGATGATTGGCTCTTGTACTAGAAGGCGGACTTTTTTACCATATACCGATCGGTGATTGACTCCTGTACTACAAGGTGGAAATTTTTTCACAATATAGTGAGCGATGATTGGCTCTTGTACTAGAAGGCGAACTTTTTTACCATATACCGATCGATGATTGGCTCCTGTACTAGAAAGTGGAAATTTTTTCACAATATAGTGATCGATGATTGGCTCTTGTACTAGAAGGCAGACTTTTTTACCATATACCGATCAATGATTGACTCCTGTACTAGAAGGTGGATTTTTCACCATATAGTGATCGAAGATTGGCTCCTGTACAAGAAGGCAGACTTTTTCACCATATATTTCCTATTCAAAAAGATACGAGTGACATGTCTTGTGTATTCTATAGTCTTTGGTTTTACGCAGCGGATGCCCTTCCAGCTGCAACCCAAAACTGGGAAACACCCATACACTCCTGCATTCACACAGTGGGTATAACATTCGCCTCACAGCAAGAAGGTCGCTGGTTCCAGCCTCGGCTGCGTTAAATGGTATTTCTGTGTGGAGTTTGCATGTTCTCCCCATGTTCGCGGGGGTTTCCTCCGGGTGCTCCGGTTTCCCCCACAAGTCCAAACACATGCGGTATAGATGAAATGGGTTAGCTAAATCGGCAGTAGTGTATGTGTGTGAATGAGTGTGCATGGGTGTTTCCCAGTTACTGGTTGTTGCTGGAAGGGCAACATGCGTAAAACATGTTCTAGATAAGTTGGCGGTTCATTCCGCTGTGGCAACCCCGGATTAATAAAGGGACTAAGCCAAAAAGAAAATGAATGAATGAAAATGTTTTATTTTTCATCTTAATTTTAGTTTACTAAAGCAGCCTTGAGAAGATGCTTACATGATGGCTTCATTGTGAGCTCTCTCTGCAAGCACAGCAATCCTCTGCTCAGATTCTTTCTCCAGGTGAACCTTACGAAAAAACAGAAAAGGACAAACTGAGCGAATGGGGACGATTTTGTTAAAAGGCAATTTACTTTTAGCATCTTTACCTTATTATTTAAGAACTTTTCCTCCATTCTTGCAAGTGTTTTCTTGTGTTCTAAATCTGCATTCTCCACAGCATCTTTCAGCTGTACAATAAGAATAAACAGTGTTTTATTGTGATACATGTTCATGATGTGTGCAAGAAATCAACAGAATAAACTGTACATTTCTGAGTTCTTGCTCCATTTGGGGCTTCTTCTTAAGGAAGTCATTGATGATCTTCAGCTCATCCTGAATCACGTTAAACTCACTGCATCTCTTCTTGAATTTCTCCTCCAGCTCGTTGATCTTTAGAGTGTATTTTGTGACCTGTAATTTGAATCAGTAGTGTTATAAAACTGTTGTCAAATTAAAGCTAAATATAAACATTTTAAAAGTCTGCAATGCTTGCAATGTTTATTTTGCAAGCGCACATAGCTAGTCTTAAAGTGAACAATTAATCCATGTTAAGCCACAGAAGTTTAAAACACAGTTTGTTTTGTTAATCTTTCATTAAAATCAAACTATTTGCTGTAATGGCACTCATTCTCTGATGATGTCAGTTTTACGGCTTGCTCAAAATATACATAGCCACGCCCCTTGAACAATTAGTTTGCTGCAAGCGAAGGATGAGAGGAGGAGCATAAAAGTAAAACCCCGCCCCTAACTCAATGTTCTGCTTCAGTTGAAAATGTGTCATTATACTAAATTAAATGTCTGCAGCAACTTTCAGTTCATGCGGACTTTAAAAAGCCCATTGAACTGAAAATATCATCTGAAGCTGAAAATAAAACACACACACAGATAAATGATTTTAATGTTTATAATTATCTTCAGTTTCATTATTTGTGTATTTTTGTGATACACTCTTTATTGCTATACACATTTTTAAATGGGACACTATGATACTCAATTATGAGATCAAATTGTATTCTTACCAAATTCTCTTTTTCCTGAGAGGCCCTTGCTTTCTCAAGATGTATTTGTTGTTCCAGTGCAGTAATCTGAGAAGACAAAAGGGAAAGGTTAGTTCACAAAAAATTGAAGTTCTGTAATTTACTCACACTAATGTTGTTTCAAACCCATAAGACTTTCAAGTTGTCGTGCTATGCACTGTAATCTCAAGCGTGTAGTGTATGAATTTACTGTCTATGACTCTGTTTTACTAACTGGCATTATAGCTTATTTGGAAGAATTTTGCTGGCACAATTCAAAATTATAATAAAAATAAATAATAAATTTCCCTCAGTGTCCAATAGCTCCTCCCTATGGAAGCCCGTTCCCGGCAAAAATATATATATATTAAAAAAAAAAAAAGATAAAGTCAGAATTCTGAGTTATAAAGTCAGAATTGTGAGTTATTAAGTCAGATTTATGAGTTATTAAGTCAGAATTGCGAGTTATTAAGGCGCAATTGCGAGTTATTAAGTCAGAATTCTGAGTTATAAAGTCAGAATTCTGAGTTATAAAGTCAGAATTGCGAGTTATTAAGTCAGAGTTCTGAGCAATAAGGTCAGAATTGCGAGTTAAGTCAGAATTCAGAGTTATAAAGTCAGAATTGCGAATTATTAAATCAGAATTCCAAGTTATAAAGTCAGAATTGCGAGTTATGAAGTCAGAATTGCGAGTTATGAAGTCAGAATTGCGAGTTATAAAGTCAGAATTGCGAGTTATTAAGTCAGAATTCGATTTATTAAGTCAGAATTCTGAGCAATAAGGTCAGACTTACGAGTTAAGTCAGAATTCAGAGTTATAAAGTCAGAATTGCGAATTATTAAATCAGAATTCCAATTTATAAAGTCAGAATTGCGAGTTATGAAGTCAGAATTGCGAGTTATTAAGTCAGAATTCGATTTATTAAGTCAGAATTCTGAGCAATAAGGTCAGACTTACGAGTTAAGTCAGAATTCAGAGTTATAAAGTCAGAATTGCGAATTATTAAATCAGAATTCCAAATTATAAAGTCAGAATTGCGAGTTATGAAGTCAGAATTGCGAGTTATAAAGTCAGAATTGCGAGTTATTAAGTCAGAATTCGATTTATTAAGTCAGAATTCTGAGCAATAAGGTCAGACTTACAAGTTAAGTCAGAATTCCGAGTTATTAAGTCAGAATTCGAGTTATTAAGTCAGAATTCTGAGCAATAAGGTCAGACTTACGAGTTAAGTCAGAATTCCGAGTTATAAAGTCAGAATTGCAAGTTATTAAATCAGAATTCCAAGTTATAAAGTCAGAATTGCGAGTTATAAAGCCAGAACTGCGAGTTATGAAGTCAGAATTGCGAGTTATGAAGTCAGAATTGCGAGTTATAAAGTCAGAATTGCAAGTTATAAAGTCAGAATTGCGAGTTATGAAGTCAGAATTCCGAGTTATAAAGTCAGAATTGCGAGTTATGAAGTCAGAATTGCAAGTTAATAAGTCAGAATTCCGAGTTAAGTCAGAATTCCGAGTTATAAAGTCAGAATTGCGAGTTAAGTCAGAATTCCGAGTTAATAAGTCAGAATTCGATTTATTAAGTCAGAATTCTGAGATACAGAGTCAAAATTCTGAGTTGAGTCAGAATTCCGAGTTATAAAGTCAGAATTGTGCGTTATTAAGTCAGAATTCGATTTATTAAGTCAAAATTCCGAGTTATTAAGTCAGAATTCTGAGTTAAGTCAGAAATCCGAGTTATAAAGTCAGAATTCCGAGTTATGAAGTCAGAATTCCGAGTTATGAAGTTAGAGTTGCGAGTTATTAAGTCAGAATTCCGAGTTAATAAGACTAATTATTGGCCTTTATTAGATAGGACAGTATTGAGACAGAAAGCAAAGTTGGAGAGAGAGAGGGGGTGTAGGGAAATGTCCTCAAGCTGGGATTCGAACTTGGGATGCCCTGACATGCTAGTGCACTATATGTCGGCGCACTAACCACTAGGCTATTGCACTGACTTACTAAAAACTCTAAATTATAACTCAGAATTCTGACTTTATAATTTTTATAATTTTTACATTGTATTTAATTATTTTTTTATTTTTTGTATTCAGTGGCAGGAACGGGCTTTCATACCTTCCCTTTTGCTACATAAGCTAAACTGTGACAGCTGATTACATTAAGTGTTCAACATTCCACACTTCTTTTTATTAGTCAAATAAATGCATCATCAGGGTATTTAAAGAGCACTTATTCTTTAAAGGATTCTCAGTGTGAATGCACTACTTAGCTGCCATTCGCATTTCACATTTAAAGGAACAATTTTCTTTTTTTCAAAAATAGTAGTTTTATCACTTTTGAATGCAATCTGAGTCTGTCGAGAACACTTTCAGCTTAGCTTAGCTTAGCACAGATCATTGAATTGGATTAGACCGTTAGCATCTCACACAAAAATAACGAAAGTTTCAAAAATAGTCCTATCTAAAGCTTGACACTTCTGTAACATTGTGTATCAGAAGGAAATGAAATGCTGCTATTTTCTAGGCTATTAAGACTAGGAACTATACTCTCATTCTGACATATTATTCAAGGGACTTTGCTGCCATACCATTGCTGCAGCAGGTGCAATGATAATACGCAGCGCAACAGGTACACACTCCCTGTGCAAGCAAGTGGTCATGTTGGAAGTTATCCAGCTGTATTTGCAGACACTGCATGATACCATTGTGCCTGCTCCAGCCATTTATTTGTTCTGAATGTGAATTCTATTGTTGATTTGGGGCACACTAGCTAATATATGACCTTAATACTAACATTTAGAATATAAGCCAATCGTTATGACTTAATAGGCACTCTATTACAGGGATATTTCACCCAAAAACTAAAATGTACTCATCATTTATTCACTCAAAAGTGAATCCAACAAAACCTTTATGAGTTTCTTTCTACAGTTGAACACAACACAAGATATTCTGAAGAATGTTGAAAACTGGTAACAATTGACATCCATTGAAGGAAAAATAATGAAATATGGAAATGAACGGTTGCCAATTTCCTACATGTTTCAAAATATCTTCTTTTGTGTTCAACAGAAGAAAGAAACTTAAACAGGTTTGGAACAAGTTGAGGTTGAGTAAACTGAATTTTTATTTTTATGTGAACTATCCTCCATTGAATGTTAGAACACCGGATGTGTTTGTTTGAGAAAGCAAGTTAAGCAAAAACTTAAGGAGTATGTTAACCGTAAAATGAGGGAATGGATGGGGTTTTCAATTCAAAATGACTACCCCACTGTCCCAGGTTTGACAGTTGTGCTGCTTAAATGGACAGTTCTCCCAAAAATACATATTCTGTCTTCATTTACTCACCCTTCACCTGTTCCAAACTGGTTTGAAATTCCTTATTTTGTTGAACGCAAAATAAGATATTTTGAAAAATGCTGGCAGCTGGAAAACCTATTTGTTTTTCCTACTATAACTAAAAGTTTAGACTACCCAGCTAGAAGGGAACGTTCTCTCAACTTTGGCTAACATTCCCTAGGTTGTGTTAATGTTTTAAAAAAACATTGTAATGTAATATCCAATGAATATTCAAAAAATGTTTTTTTCCAAACAATGAACATGAACATTCTAGCAATGTTTTGAAAATGTTGGTAGAAAACGTTTTCACAATGTTTCATAAAACCAAAGTAAGAGCCAGGGGCGTAGCAACCGGGGGGTGGCCTTTTAGAGACAGACCATTTAAAACAGGTGATTAATAATTATTTGAACATATGATCTCATACAGCCGCCCCCCCCATCCCCCCTCCCCCCACTTTTAAAATGTCCGCTACGCCCCTGGTAAGAGCATTCTCAGTCACATTAGAGACATGTTATTAGAACATAATTGAAATGTGAGGTGTGGAATATTCTTTGAAGAATAATCTAGCAATAAGACATTTAAACAAAGCTAGCACATTTTATCTGCAACATTTTAAAAACATTTTAAGATTATTGAAATGACACCAGATTAAACAATGTTCTCTTAGAAAACGTTTTCACAATATTTTATAAAACGAAATTAACAACATTCTCATGGTCACATTAGAGACATGTATAAGAACATAATTGCTTTTCAATAACGAGACAGAAAGACAATTATGTTCAATTATTATTTTCATGACAGCCTGACTTTTATTTTCATGTCAGTCAGACAATTAATTTTTTTTTTTTAATCCTCATCACTTTAAAATTGTTCTGTTACTTTTAGTTTATGAGATTTAATTATAGTGTTGGGTGACACAAAAATATATAGTTTGTCCCATTAACACAACATTTCTATGTCTAGATTTCATCTAAAATCTCAAAATGCTGTGAGATTGAGTAGGAGAGCCATGTCTCTGACCCAGTGCAGTGCAGTGGCATTAGTTTGTGTTGTAAATAATTTAGTTAGACAACATCTTTGTTTGTTTAAACTTGTTTGATATGCACTTGTTTTCATGTCTTTCTTTCGTTTGAACTGCAGTTTCTTTTAACAAACAAAGCCTACCAAGTGTGAAAGCCCCCTAATAAACAAATCAATTATTAATGATTTGTACTAGCTGTTGGTGTCTTAAATAATCAAGAAATCAGACATTATAGATTTTAATTATTATTCTCTATGCAGGTGGATAATGGAAGGCCAACTCAAGGTGCAACACCAGAGGGGAGAGGCCCTGTTAATTCTGTCTTTAAGTAAATTCAAGAAAACCACTCTTTCTAAAACTGTTTTTTTTTTTTTTTTTTATTGTTTTCTTTTTATGTTTTATTTGTTACACGTTATACAATGAGCACAATAATGTAAGAAAATGCAGTGGTTTAAACTTTCTTTTTCACATTGTTACGGTAAAATAAAATATTTTAAATGGTTTTGTGTCTGTCATATTGTTACTGTACATTTTGGAAACAAAAAGAAATCAAACAATGTTATTAACAAACGTGAAGAATATTTAGAGAATAATGTGCTGACTTTAAGGAAGGCTTTCTGTGAACTAGAACAAAATACCTGCTCTAGGTTTTTGAGTATAATATTTCAACAATGTAACTATAAACGGTATTAGAATGTTTTAGAGAACATTTACCTGTCTTTTAAGAGAATGTTCTGGGAAGTAAAATAAAACAATACTTTAAAATGATTAATAATGTTAGAGTATAATGTTTCAACAATGTTACCACTAAATGGGTTTAGAATGTTTTAGAGAATGTTTACCTATCTTTTAAAAGAACATTCTATGAACTAAACGAAAACTGGCCCAAATAAGGTTCTAACGTTACCACCAAATGTGGTTACAATGTTTTAGAGAACGTTTTCCTATCTTTTAAGAGAATGTTTTGGGAAGTGAAATAAAACAAAATGTTAGTGTACAATGTTGTAGCAATGTTACTTCAAAACGTATTTAGAATGTATTTAGAGAATGTTTTCCTACCATTAAAGAGAACATTCTGGGAACTTAAATAAAACTACCCACTAATAATGTTATAAAAATGTTAGAAGGTAATATTCTAAAATTGTTACCAGCAAATGTGGTTAGAATGTTTCTAGAAAATGTTTTGCTGTCTTTTTCTATCTGAAAACAGTAATGCAACATTGCTTGATAATATTCTCAGAACATGTAGAGAACTAAAATTTTCTAGCTGGGTACCCACTTTTCGAGGTTTTACAGCTCCCATTCTGAAACACAAAACCCTAAGTTTCCATCATTTCAATGTTTACATACTCAGAAGTTTGAAATAAACTTCTTTTAGAAATGGTACACAAGCTTTTTGTTGTTGTTTTAGGACATGTCATTTAACATTACGGGAGCGCGGGGCACAAAGTAACGCGGGGTTAAATTTAACACAGAGTTTTAAGGTATTTGCTCAGGGTTAACCATGCTTCTAAGGTTTTCACCACAGTGTCGGCAGACGTCTTCCTGCCAGTTATTGAAAAAGTTCGGCAAAATTTGGATGAGAAACACAGGAGAAACCATTTTTGCAGCCTAAAAGTATTTTTTATTATATCCGATTTGTTTTTATTTTAAAAAAATCTGTGAAAGTATGAATGTAAAATCTTATATTGTTGTGATTACAGTCTTCTAGGCTAAAAGATTAAACCATTTTGAAAGATGTTAAACACACACAGTGACTGCTAGTCAGTTTTGAGGAAAACACGACACAGCGGGGTTAGTTGTAACAGGGTTACAATTAAGCCACACACTGTTGGACACCGACTAAACGTAAAAATTTTTTTATTTATTTTGTGTGTAATGTTGAGAACTTTTTAAATAAAAATGTTTTTTAATAGAAAATAATGTTTTCATAGAAATAAAATTATTTTATTGCTAATAATGCAAATAAATGCATTGTATAATAATGGAGAAATGGATAAGGCAAATAGATTCAAATGTGTTTATCCAATAAACAAATAAATACATAAACATACTGTGCTATGTAGAATAAAAAAAGAAATGAGCCAATTACTGAGGAAATATAGCTACTATTGTAAGTAAGCTGGATTTTAATTAATTGTGTGAAATCTGCCTTTATATGCATGTGATACAACTAACCCCCTGTCTGTAAATAGTAACATTTATACTCCTAGACCTTTTGGCAATACTGCACAAAAACCATAGGTCCGGCGATCATAATTTCAGTGCTCATTTGTAGGAGTGGCTTATGTGTTCCTGGCAAAAAAAATGCTTTGTCTAACACCATTACTTTGTTCATTATTTGACCAAAACCAAAAAGTGTTACTTTGTGCCTCGCTCTCCCCTAAGCATTTTCTTTTTCTGGTTTATAGAAACCTAAGCTTGAAGAATTAAAAACCTTCTCTTCGTTTAGCATGTCTTTGTCTCTCAGCACAGCGATGATTTCGATGCTGCTCTTCTCAGTGTTGTGTTGTTGGTCATTGAGTTGCTGGTTGGTTTTGTTCAGTCGTCGTGCAGCTTCACAGTACTCGACGCGCGCGCTCTCCGTCATGTCACAGCGCGCCTCCCACAGAGCCGCGTTCGCCTTCGCCTTTTCCAAATCAGACTCCTTATCCCGCTTAGACTCCTGCTTTCCATCCTTCTTTCCTTTGCTAGATTAAAAGAGGATGAAAGGCGAGTGACTGCGTGATATGTTTGTGGAGTCTGGCTGCAGGGTTTAATTTTCTCAAGTAAAACTATGCAGATAACTTTTCAAATTGTTCATAAATGGTGAATTCGCGTTTTTTTTACCTCAACAAAACTATAGAACGAACAGAAAGAATAATGTTTGTTTTGTACTCACCCTTTTCCTTTCTTTCCCTTCTTTCCTTTTTTAATCGGCATTTCTCGCTGTACTCAGTATGCTCTGTTCGTTCGTGCGCGTCAGGATGAGTTTATTTACAACTATTGCCTTGGAGACCGCCACCTCACACGTCACATCCTACTAACTTTATGTCTTTCCATGAACTCACAATTTCTGAAAATATCATAAATTATATACGACATCATATACAAACATACATTATCTTTTAATAATTTTAGAGTATCTTTTTATTTACTGGGACCACAAGGCTATGGCGTGTGCAAGAATATTGGGGGTCTCTGAAAATGGTTAAATAAAGTAATAAAATAATTCATTCATTCATTTTCTTTTCGGCTTAGTCCCTTTATTAATCTGGGGTGGCCACAGCGGAATGAATCACCCCCAGCATATGTTTTACGCAGCGGATGCCCTTTCAGCCGCAACCCATCACTGGGAAACACCCATACATTCTCATTCACACACTCAATTCACCTGTACCACATGTCTTTGGACTGTGGGGAAACTGGAGCACCCGGAGGAAACCCACGCGAACACGGGAAGAACATGCAAACGCCAACTAACCCAGCCGAGGCTCAAACCAGCAACCTTCTTGCTGAGGCGAGAGCGCTACCCACTGCACCACCACGTCACCACATAATAAAATAAAGAAAAAAATATTTTAAATAATGAAATCAAATTGTTTTAACAAATAATTTAATACATATTATCCAAATAAGACACCTCAGTATAAATGGAGACAACACAATTCTGTAATTCATTGTAATTTAAGAAATACAAAGATTTTATAATTCAGACAAACAATTTATCCCAAATTGATCACAATAAATAATAACTATTATTAAAACAAATAGAAAAAGACTCAAATATTCAAGTGTTAAATAGATAAATGTGTAAATCAATTAATACAGTACCATGGCTAGAAAAAAAATATTCCTCAGAACATAATTATTTCCCCCCTCAGAAAGTAAACAAATGCCTTTTAAATAGAAAATGGCAGTCTCTAGCAACTGAAAACCTTTATGTTAGTGAACATGACCACTATACTGTGACCGTATTCTCTGTAACTCAGCCCCCCTGTTTATTTTTTTCCCCCAATTCTAAACATAATAATTTTAATAACTCATTTCTAATAACTGATTTCTTTTATCTTTGCCATGATGACAGTAAATAATATTTGACTAGATATTTTTCAAGACACTTCTATACAGCTTAAAGTGACATTTAAAGGCGTAACTAGGTTAATAAGGTTAACTAGGCAGGTTAGGGTATTTAGGCAAGTATTTGTATTACGATGGTTTGTTCTGTAGACTATCGAAAAAATATATAGCTTAAAGGGGCTAATAATATTGACCTTAAATGGTTTTTAAAAAAATTCAAAAATTGATTTCATTCTAGCCGAAATAAAACAATTAAGACAACAAATTTCTGCAGAAGAAAAAATATTTTCAGACACACTGTGAAAATTTCCTTGCTCTGTTAAACATCATTTGTGAAATATTTTTAAAAAATAATTCAACGGGGGGCTAATAATTCTAACTTCAACTGTATGAATATATATATATATATATTAGCAAAACTCTGACATTGTGATATTTTTTATTTTGTGATATTCATTGCGATATGAATATAATTATTTCACTAAATGACTTGAATAGCTCAATTTGCAAAAAAGTTATAAGCATAACTAAGTTGAATAATCAAATGTACGCAAATAACAATCTTCACTGAATAAAGTTAAATGCAATAAATATTCATTGTTATAATTTATTGTACACAAATCTTTTTAAAATTGCTTTAAAACAAAGCAAAGAAAGAAGCACAATTACACTCTATTAAGGTTAAACTAGACAATAACTCAACAATATGGTTCTTGTTCTGCTATAACTCCACTCAAATTTCCTGAGGCATGAATAAACTGAAGCTGAACTTGACATTGTAGATCCTGCAAAGTGACTATTGCGTATGATTACATTGCGCTATCTAGGCTAATACAATATATTGTTAAGCCCTAACATATATATATATATATATATATATATATATATATATATACACACATATATATACACACACACACATATATATATATATATATATATATATATATATATATATATATATATATATATATATATATATATTTATATTATATATATATATATATATATATATATATATATATATATATATATATATATATATATATATATATATATATATATATATACATACATATATATATATATATATACATACATACATGTACATACACACACGCGCATGCACGCACACACACACACATAGAAAAAAAAGACACACAAACAAAAGCTCTTACAAATATCTGCTAATTTATTTGCTTTGTAAAAAAGTTATTAAAACAACAAAACTGACATTATAAAATCAGACTTGCGTTTATAAAAAATCCAAATAAAACTGCAACTTCATAAATGACACACATTCACAACTATATTCACGTCTAAAATAAGAGCACATATTATAACGTCACACATTCATTATAAAACATGACCTCATATAAAACAGTTGAAGGACCAGTCACATTAAAAAACACTAAGGCTTTCTGTAATTTCGAGTAGATTATTAGTTGAGATCACTGCCAGGGTGCTCGTCTTCCCAACACATGATTGGTGACTTTCTGTAGAAACAAGGATGCATTAGAAATATGAATCAAATTGCTTATGTATTCCTGAAATGACTGAGACAAAATTGATTGAAATGATTGTGTCTAACTGTCTGTATACCTTGTTAAAGAGCTGAGCACTAAGGCGGTACGAGCGATACTCTGCCCGTCTCTTTTCCTCTTCTCTTCTTTTCTGGACCTCAGGAAGTTGAGCGTATTTCCTGGAGGAAAACACAATCACTTGGCTATTAAAATAAATAAGGAATAACTTTAATATTCATATAGTCAAATAGGCAGCAGGCAAAAACCGCATGCCTCTGACTGAGTCTAAATTGAATCAAATCAGATTTTAAAATTAGTCGGCTCCAGCGGTGTAGTGGTTAGTGTGTCGACACGAGCACTCTGGTGCTCACGGTGACCCGAGTTCGATTCCCGCCTCGTGGTCCTATGCCGATCCTTCCCCTCTCTCTGCTCCCCACACTTTCCTGTCAATACTCTCTATTGTCCTATCAATTATAAGTGGAAAAACCCTGAAAAAATTATTATTAAAAATAAGAAAAACCTTTACATAAAACACACTCAAAGGTTATAATAGTTTTGGACTTGTCATTAGTTTTAGTTTTTATTTTGTTTTGACTTTTTGTTTTCAAATTTAGTTAGTTTTAATTAGTTTTTAGAGGTAGATTTACTAGTTTTTAATATTTTTTTTATTATATTATTTTCTATATTTTGAAATTGCTTTGTTTTAGTATATTTTTTTTATTAGTTTGAGTGTTAGTTTTAGTTGTTTTTAATATAATTTAGAATATTTGAGATGTGCAAGATACAAAACCATTAGAATATTGTATAATAACCAAAAAAACTGTATTCAGAGGACACATGAACATTACCATCTACCCATCCTCAAATTCAAACACAACAGCCCACAATATAGCAGGCCTAAGTGCTGTTTATTTTTGTGTGCAAGGCTGCTTCAGAGATTAGATACACAAGTTCAGATTTTTCAGTGAGCCGGATCTTTCGTGACAATCTTCCCATGTTTGTACTCAACACATCAAAAATATAGTCAGCAATCATAAATTCATGTACTGTTTGTGTTCAGTTCACTGAATCACACATGCACATTATGAGTTCACCTGTTCTCAAATCGATCTCTGTGTACTGTTTTAATAACTGAATAAATCAGGAAATGGTTTATTTTGAGTCAGAGGGGGGTATCAGGCATGTTAAAAAGTAAGTCTTTGTGGATAAGCGCTTAATGGAGATGCAAATTGTTTCAAATGATTCAGTTCGATTTGGTGAACTAGTTCAACTGGTTCACTTAGAAGATCCGGTTAAAAAGAACAATTCGTTTGCGATCAGGATCCCTAATATGGAAATAAAACCCATTTATGGACACAAATGTGTTAAATTAATACTTTTAAGTGTCTGTTCGGGCTGTATTAATGCTGTCACCGTGCTGCTGTAATGTCCAGACGTTGTTTTTTGTCGCGGGAGCAATAGCGAGGACTGACTGGAGGAGGGCCGGCTTGATCTGGCCAATGGCAGCAGGATTCATTTACAGACTCAGATGTGCCGTACGGCTCAAACACCTGGTGTAAAACTGGCATAGCGAAGTAAATAGATTTAGTTCTTAAAGGCTTATGTATTAAATACATTTACAAAGACAAAAACGAAGGATGCTTTTGCTATAATTTAAGTTAGTTTCAGTTAGATTTGTATGTACACAATGCAGTTTCAGTTAATACTATTTATTTAAAAAAACTCTTGTTTTTATTTTTATTTCAGTTAACGAAAATGTTTTCCATTTCTAGTTTTCGTTTTTTCGATCGTTTTCGTTAACTATAATAACCTTGACTCAAACACATATTTGTTTTAGTGGTTTAGGGCGACTCTCCATAGACATTTTTTTTTGCTATAAAAACTGCCTTTCCCCTAACCTTATTAGTATGTAGTAAGGTAAAAACCGTTTTAATACTCATGTCGTTACATACATTTGTCCTTATAAACCATGTTTTTAAGATTACACACACACACATTTATCATTACCTTCTGAGTCTGTCTGTCCTGTCTATTCTCTGACTGTGTGATCTCTTCCTTACCCAACTGAAATAAATAAAACATTGAAAAAAAATCAAGAGATGCTGTTTTTGAGCAAGATTTAGGCCCAATCCCAATTCTATTTTTGTACCCCTACCCATTGGCCTTTCAAACAGAGTGTGAAGGGGAAGGGCTACAAAATTACCCCCTAATAAATGGGACAGCACTACAGCACCTGCACACGTCATCCTATGTCATCGCGATCTCTTGCTTCATATGAGATCAGACGATCGCGACTGCTGTAGTTATTCCAGTTGCTTTATTTTTTGGTATTTATCTTCAGGAAATCACTGATGGCATATAGTATGTTATCATAACGACATAATGTGGCAATAAGATCGTAACTTTACTGTGCATTTACACTGTGGCCATATCATTCAATGTTAACACACAAAAAACAACTAACATTATAGCAGACAATGTAAAAAGGCCATTCACAGCCACTAGACTTTTCTGACAGGGTATTCGAGTGTCATAAAGTGTCAGAATGTTGTATGACTACTATACAGGAGTTATTATTAGGGATTATAGATAGAAAATTTAGCCTTTTTTTTTTTTTTTTTTAAAGCATGACGATAAAACACAAACGCTGTAATAAATGTATTAAAACATGTGCTTGTTTGTTGTAAAAATTCAAAACAATGACAAAAAATACAAAATTGTGGATCTCCTTACTTTCAGGTGCAGCTATCCTGCCATTGTGGCTGGTGTAATCTAGAAAATTTTCTTACCCCTTTGTTTCGTGTGGTCCTAAAACATCTCTGTTTGAAGGGCTATCTATCCCTCTCCCTTAGCCCTACACCTTCAAGCTAAAGAGAATTGGGGCACTTCTACCCCTTAACGTGAACGCACAAAAGGAGGGTTAGGGGTAAGGAGAAGGGCTAAGGGGTAGAATTGGGCCTTACTCTCAGCTCTCAGGGGAATAAAAAGACGATTACTGTCAGCACTTAAAATGAAAAAATGCATACAACATGACTTTTTCAGATGACCTCAATGCATATGCATTTCCAAGAGTTTCCATTTCAGACGTAAAATTGATCAGAAAAGAATATTTAAATGTTGATTTACTAATGTTAGCAACAGACATTTTGCTGAAAGGGTTCCACTTAACCAACTTCCCTGACATTCACTGCGGTATCAATCATTCCATTACAACTACACTCTTCTAGCAGTTCCTCGCATCCAATATCTCGTTTGTCATGGGGGCATGCATGAAATGTTCCTGAATGAAAGTGAAAGTGCCCAACTGCAGTTAAGGTCAACAAATTCATAATTTGGCAAATAATTTGCTTACTGATGTCCATGTAAAGTCCATGTCTTTCTCCCTTGTGTGTGCGAGTTGTTTTGCCTCTGTGAAAATCAGCGTGTGCCCAAACTGAAACTCCCATTTTTATGCAAAACCTTCCCTCTTTCCCTCCCCCAACACTCCCCCCTAAACAAAATTGGACTCACCCACTTTCCTAACTTTTTTCAATCTAGAGGTGTGAAAACACCCTGCTGAGACAGAGGGGTTTCGTGGCCCTTTAAAATATCTAATAAAACTGAAAACCCTGACCACAGAACTGAACCAACAAGTTTGTGAAGCGTTCCACCCCTAATGCCTACATATTGTTTTGTTAAAATGTACTGTGTTTGTTACAATAACATGAGCTTGGTGATCATGTATACTTACTCTCTGGACCTTTGGACCATCTCTTTTCTTGGAACAACTCGTTTACGGGGTACTGGAGCTAAAGAAAATGTGTATTTTAGTTAAATGATGTATGTTTTGCACATAAGTTGAATCAAGCTTGTAAAATAGATACAAAACTGACACATGCTACAAACAGTTAATCTTAGAGAGAAAGTTAACCTGCTCTGAGTGGCCGTGATGGTGCGGGGAAGTTGAAGAGCTCTTCTCTCTCTCTGTTGAAAATGGCCTGTAACCTCCGCTCCTCAACCAGCAACCCCAGTCGCTTCATTCGCTCCCGAGAGCGAGACACAAACTCTGGCCGATGGAGCTCCAGAGCTTCCTGTTGGAAAAGCGTCATGCAAATGTACAATGTTATACTAAACTCAACAAAAATCTACAGTACTGTAGGGTTACTCTTCACTTGAAGGGGTGTTCATAAGACCGTAATGAAATCTTTATAATCATGACATGACAAAGTTTTTTTTTTTTTTTACATTTTGACTGTAATGCAATAATGTGCCCTTTTATAGTAATTATTGTGAAAAGCACTATACAAATAAACTTGGACTGGATTAAATGTGAATGAGATTTTATGCATGCTTATAACAACTGTCATTCACTCAGTTACGATATTTTAAATGCAAAGATGACATTGTTTATGACAACTTGACATTACCAAGACTACAAAACTTGCCATAAATATGAAGATATTATAAATATGTTGAGACTTTTATAACAGTGTCATTAACAAGCTGAATTTGTCATAATATGTCCTGAAATACTAATGATGCTCTTAAAAATCCTTTGACAGAGTAATGACAGCTCAAATGAGACATTGTAATCACAAATACATTTTGTTCCACTGAAAAAGTGATTACAAAAATATTCATGTCAATTATAATGGCCTCATGACAGTCATGTTTATGACAAATTTATGACAAGTTGTGTTGTCTTTGTCAAGTTGTCATGACAAACAATGTCATCTTTGCATTTAAAATAACAATTGAGTAAATAACACTTAATGACAGTTGTCATAAGCATGCATAAAATCTTATTCATATTCATGACATGTGTTATGTCTTATGAACAGCCCTTCAAGTAAAGTGTTACCTTTACAAACCACAGAAAAAGGATCTAAAATGAACACTAATGGCCCGTTACCACTGAGTGGTACAGTACGGTACGGTTCCACTGTAAAAAGGTGTACCGAACCGAACCACTTTTTCGGCACCCTTTCAAAAGGGTACCAAACACGAGAAAGGGTACCAAAAGGCAGAGCTAGATGCGCAGCTGAACGCTATTGGTTTACAGAGATAAGCCATAATGAAAACAGAATGTAGTTCTTCTGTAGTTGGTAACATATCGGAGACTGTAAGGGGCTGTATGTGTTTATTTATGTTAATTTATTTATTTTATATAATTACAGACGTTACAGTAGGCTATTTCGCACTGTCATTGTTCTGCAGTTATAATCAACTCATGTTCATAGAAAAGTTAGTAATAAACATTTCTTCACAAGTATTTATGTGTGTAAAGCATCTGTTTTGTGAGAAGTGGTTCTCATATGATATGTGAGCGACCTGTACAGCTTTACTGTAGACATTTCCTCGAGCGAGAATGATGTCGACTGAAACTTTGTCATACACCACCCCCACCAAAAGGGTACCCTTGGTAGTGGAAACGCGAGCCTGATAAAGGTGACCCGTACAGAACCGAACCGTACCGTACCAGTCAGTGGAAACGAGCCATAGGCTCAATCGCAATTCTACCCCGTAGCCCTTCCCCTTACTCCTACCCCTCGTTTTGCGTGTTCACGTGAAGGGGTAGGGGTGTCCTAATTGTCTTTAGCTTGAAGGCGTAGGGCTAAGGGTAAGGGGTAGACAGCCCTTTGAACAGAGATTTTTCAGGACCACACTCAAAGCCAAGGGGTAAGAAAATTTCCCAGAATACACCTGCCACAATGGCAGTATAGCTGCACCCGGAAGTCAGGAGATGCACAAATTAGTATTTTTTGCCATTATTACGAATTTTTACAACAAACAAGCACATGCGTTCATGTTTTACCATCATGCTTAAAAAAAACACTAAAATAAAAACCGCTAAATTTGGCAGTCTATAATCCCTAATAAAAACTCCTGTATAGCAGTCCCACAACATTCAGACACTGGATGACACTCAAATACCCTGTTAGAAAAGTCTAGTGGCTGAGAATGAGCTTTTTACAGTGTCTGCTGTAATGTTAATGTTGTTTTTTTGTGTGTTTACATAGATGAATATGGCCACTGTGTAAATGTGCAGTATAGTTACAAAAAGGGGTAAGGGGAAGGGCTAAGGGGTAGAATTGGGATTGGGCCTAAATGTGACTGCAGCTTTGGAATGAAAAAGTTATAGCTATCCTTGGTGTGAACAAGCTTCAGAACTCTGGCATGCCGGTGGAATAAACCAATAGAAATCACCTGTAGTGAAAGACGAACAAGAGCTGAGGTTTTGTCACTGATGTCCGTATCCATCGCTGTTCTGGATTCTGTCTGCCTCTCCTGCTCTTGCTGGTTCTGTCTCTCCCTTAACGGTTCTCGGCTCAGTTCTCTCCAAGGGCGAGTCCTGCTGTAAGGCTCAAACCAGGCTTGGCTTATGGAAGGCTCTGACTCGTTCTGTGGCTGGTTTTCCTTGCAGCCGTCAAACTTCAGCTCATCAGCAGAAACAAACCATGACACACCTTGAAGACAATATGATATTTAAAAGAGCAAGAATTAAGCCTTGATCACACTGAAAGCACTTTAAGCTGAGAAGTGCTTTTATTGAATGGTTTGCTAATGGCCGCAGGCATTTTGAGTGCTGCTTATGCACCCTGCGCGCCTTGCTTTTTAACAGTTAAGAGTTAAGTCAACTCTGAGTGTCAGAAGTCAGAATAATTAGCCCTCCTTTAAATTTTTTTTTTCCTTTTTTAAATATTTCCCAAATGATGTTTAACAGACATTTTCACAGTATGTCTGATAATATTTTTTCTTTTGGAAAAAGTCTTATTTGTTTTATTTTGACTACAATAAAAAGCAGTTATTAATTTTTTTAAAACCATTTTGAGGTCAAAATTATTAGCCCCTTTAAGCTATATTTGTTTTTCGATAGTCTACAGAACAAACCATCATTATACAATAACTTGCCTAATTACCCTAACCTGCCTAGTTAACCTAATTTAACCTAGTTAAGCCTTTAAATGTCACAAAAAATATCTAGTAAAATATTATTTACTGTCATCATGGCAAAGATAAAAGAAATCAGTTATTAGAAATGAGTTATTAAAACTATTATGTTTAGAAATGTGTTGAAAAAATCTTCTCTCCGTTAAACAGAAATTGGGGGAAAAAATAAACATACAATACTAATAAAACTAATAATTTAGGGGGCTGATAATTCTGACTTCAACTGTCAGTCACGTCTTTTTCATTCTCCAATCAAATGAAAGCAGAGGCGGGGTTTCTGGTGTCAAGATGAATATGGAGACTTTTAAAAATGGAGGCTAGCGGTCCCTATTTGAGTTATCCAGAGCTGGATGACTTCACAAATCTTAAATATCACAACATCATTAAATATTACAATTGTAAAAATATCAACAGCAGCTCTCGCACACAACACGCAGATGATTCAGTCGTTGCCTAGAAAAAAAAAAACGCACTGCATTTCATTTTTTCTTGTTAACCAAAAAAGGCAGTGGAGTGCACTTCATGAACGGAAAAGCACATTCGGTGTGATCGGGCCGTAAAAAAAGCAGCAGAAAACTGGTGACTGTGAACATGTAATATATACCATGTGGGTAACGTGTCCGCACACTCTTATTGCCGGAGTCTCTCTTCAGAGCTGTTTGGATTGGTTTAGCAGTGGAGGCAGTAGGGATGGGATTGCCATTCTGAGGGCCACTGCCAAACTTGTTTGATGAACAGACATTTTTGAAAGCACCTGGAGAGGGAAATATGGTGCCTACATCTCGAGTGTGCTTTCGTGTGCCGTTTATCACAATCTCCAAATCACCTGCAAAAAAATAAAAATAAATAAACAGTGTACAAAAACTCGGATGATACCTTTCATTGCTGGGAATCTCTTTTTCTTTTTTTCCCTCTTAAATGATACAGGTTGTGATGTCCAAAAAAAGTGGACTGTCGTTGTGGTACTGACCTGCCTGTACACTTTTGCTGACCAGTCTGACTTTTGACTTTTTGGTTTTAAGGCTGTTGAAGACGCCTCTCTGAGAATGGTGGAATGAAGTGCTTGAAGATGATAAAGAGCCAGCAGAGACCTGCAAGAACAACGCATGATTAGACAGCTTATTAAACCTGAATATCTTCAGGGTATATGCAGGAACCCTAAAGGTAATTTTAATACCTTTTTAAGACTTTTTAAAGACCTTCTCAGAATATTTTAAGACCTCATCGCCAATTCAAGTTCTAATCAGCATCAAACCTTTTACTTAATAAACAGTTGTAGTTAAACAAATCAATAGAGCACGACCATGCAACAGAACTCAGATGAGCTCGGAAGAAACAAAACTTGAAAGAATAAATTTTGCGCTTGTTTTCAGCGACAGGCTTCAGCCACTGTTTAAATTCGTCTTTCTCCAACCAGGAGTATGGAAACTTACATTTTCCCATTTTTTACATGTGGAGAGCGTCACATCACCTTCCCGAGTTTGTTGCAAATTACATGACATCACCCAGACGGAGGAGCTTGGCCAAACAATCGCGTGGATCAAGCACGCCGTTGTTAATTATAGGAGGAAAATAAATATATTTATGCTTTTTTGGATTCAAACACTTTGGACAACACTAGAACAAAATTTAAGACCTCGTAAAAACGCGATGAAGACTTTTTAAATAACTTTTAAGGGCCTTAATTTTCTCATAATTGATTTATCAACAGATGAATCTGATCTTTCTTTTTATACCCAACAACTCTGTCAAGCCCCCAAACAACAGCCAATGAAACATTGAGGGCGGAGCCATCAGAAGTAGCTGAACACTATTGGTGCTTGTGTGATGATGACATCACTGACACAGAGCTTTCGAAATCTCTCTGAAATTGAGGAAGCATTTGAAATCATCGTCAATCAGCGAATCGATTGCTTGTATATTATTGAGGAATTTTTGGTGACTTTTGTTGCTTCATGAACTTTATTTAAAGTTGTGTGAACTTTATCCTATCACCTTATATGTGTTGTATTTCTAATAGTCTTATTATTATTCTGTGTAGGTTTAACTCCTAATTTTTTTTTTACATGTCACAGCCTTATAACCCTGCAGCCCAAGACTGGTCACTCACGGAAGCTAAGCAGGGCTGAGCCTGGTCAGTACCTGGATGGGAGACAACATGGGAACACTAGGTTGCTGTTGGATGTGGTGTTAGCGAGTCCTAATGCCCTTGTAAAGTGAAGGGGACACTATACTGTCAGTGGGCAATGTCTTTCGGATGAGATGTTAAACCGAGGTCCTGACACTCTGTGGTTATTAAAAATCCCATGGCACTTCTCTTAAAGAGTAGGGGTGTAACCCCAGTGTCCTGGCCAAATTCCCCCCATCGGCCTCCCAATCATCCCAACCACTGAATTGGCTCTACCACCGTCTCTTCCCTCCACCTATAGCTGATGTGTGGTGAGCGCACTTGCGCCATTGTCCTGTGGATGCTGCTCACTGGTGGTCGTGTGGAGAGAAGCAAAATGCCAGCAGGCGTCTGTAGCTCCGCCTCTTTGCCCTTGTTTAGTATACCGCGGTCGATGCAATGACAAACGAACAAAGCGGCGACGGTTGGCTGCGCCTATTTGTAGCTTCTTTTGCCTTGTTCAGAAACCTATGAGGGACGTCATGGATACTACGTCCATATTTTTTAGTCTATGGTGTGCACACACAGCCGAGAACTGTGAAGGCTTTTATACTTGATGCACTCGCCGGAAACACGAGCATTTCTCATGTGAGATTGGCAACTGTGCAGACGAACATCAAATATTGCAAATTAGAAAAAGTTGGTCAGTTAAATTATGCTACTGTAAGTAATGTTTATTCAGCAATAATTCTCCAGTACCAATAGCAAAACCGTTAATGTCAGAGCTTATCGATACTTTTATAATGTCTTTTATAATGTAGCACCGACACCGATAAATCGGTAAGTAATTGTGATTACTGCTCTAAAATAAATTATTTTAAAATGTCTGGGTAAAAATCAACAACTTTCCCCCATATTGAACACAGGATATTTGATTTTAAGAAATATCAAAAATATTTTGGAACAGTAGCTTTTTTATGTGGAGGGTCCTTTTCTGCTCGAGACAATTTTGTCCTAAAAAACTAAATAAATGAATTGTAAAAAAAGGGGGGGGGGAAAGTACATGCACAGTAGGAATGGTTCAACAGAAAATGTTGGTGGTTTTACTTTTCCAAACCCTGGTAAACCTTGAAACTGGATCTTGTCCCATGTCTATTACAGTCATTATTTATTTATTTATTATTAAATATTTATTGCCACATCAGCAACTTATGGCTATTTTGTGGCCAAATGGATATCCATTAAAAAAATTTCCATGACAAAAACAAATATATGTTTATTATACTAAAAAAGTTACTTAGACAAATATATAAAATATAAATAGATAAAATTCACAAAACAATTTATTCAAAGTTAAATATGATCTTTCAGTTTTATTTTTGATAAAAAATGTAAAACTCTTCCTGGTGGTACCTTTTTAAAAATGTCCATCAAAGTACTCTCCTTATAAAAATTGTGTCTAATGGAATTTAAACTTCTACATTCCAACAAAATATGTTTTCTATTACAGTCATAAACACACTTATTTGTACAGCCAGTTGTTTAATGGCTTACTACCATTTTTTTCTAGTCATTTCCCCCACAGGCAAATGAAAGTAACAATTGCAAAAAAGAGCTTATGTCTAAATTGCAATATAAGTTGAGTTGCACTCTTGCGATTAATTAATCAATCTGGCTCCTAATCCTATAAATCAGGGGTCACCAAAGTTGTTCCTGGAGGGCCGATGTCCTGCAGATTTTAGCTCCAACCCTAATCAAACACACCTGAATAAGCTAATCAAGGTCTTACTAGGTGTACTTGAAACACCCAGGCAGGTGTTTTGAGGCAAGTTGGAGCTAAACCCTGGAGGGACACCGGCCCTGCAGGACCGAGATTGGTGACCCCTGCTATAAATCCTATAATCCTCTGATTTTACAAGTTACTTATTGCATTCCAGATTAAAGATCTCTTTTTTGTATTTGTTGACCACCTTTCAAATCACTTGACTTGACTATATTAAAAAATCCACCAAATAAATTCAAAGCAGAAATGAAAAGTCTTACTGTGGAGTCATCTGTACTGTCCGTTGTGACAGAGACAGCAGCATCTTTAGTACTCGGTTTCCTTCGGCCTGTTTTCTTTGCGTTGATGCCGTTGTAAAATCTGAGCAAGCTCCCGTCGCTTTTCATTCCTTCACTGGTGACTCTGTGAGCTCCAAAAGCTCTCTGCAGCCGCTCTGTGTCCACAGTGGAAACACTACTGCTGGTTTCCACAGACTCGTCTCTCTCAGCAGGACAGAGATGCACTTTCCCTTGGCCTTCATCCTGAACCCACGCATGCTTTGGGGGCGCTTTTAACTGCACTCTTTTTCTTTGCTCTCCTTCCTCTTGGTCTCTCATCCTGTCGTACTCTCCATTCCCACTCTCTGATGATTGCTGAATACTATGG
This sequence comes from Danio aesculapii, assembly GCF_903798145.1. Classification (NCBI taxonomy): domain Eukaryota; kingdom Metazoa; phylum Chordata; class Actinopteri; order Cypriniformes; family Danionidae; genus Danio; species Danio aesculapii. Next base: position 43,304,081 of record NC_079447.1, on the reverse strand, counting down.
TCTGTTGGAGTGGTGTTGTGAATGAGACGAGACAAGCGCTCCAGTCTATCTAGCAGAGACGTCTCTCCGTCACTGATGGATCGGGACTTCTCCGTGCTCCATTTTTCATTGAAGCGACGCCACAGCTGGTCTAGCGAACTTGTGATCTCCAGGCTAACATCATGAGGTGTTCTGTCCTTCCCTTTCTTGTTCCCCCTGTAGGGTCTTCTGTTTGGCTGTGAAGATGAGTAGTGCGGTTCTCGAGGTAATTTAGGTTCCTGTGAGGTGCTGTTATGAAGATGGACATGGTCTGTGCTGTAGTCTGCCTCCATGTGCAGGGGGACAAAATGGTCTTCCTTATCGTCATACTCTACATCTATGCTAACAGTCTCCATGCTCTTCTTTGAGACTTCGGGAGCAGTACTGACAAAAGTGCCTGCTGATTTTGGAGGACCATTTCCACTGGAAACTGAAAGCAGGAGAGATTAAAACGCTTTTTGTGTTGATATTGTGTTATAGTAACAGTATAAATGGTAATGTATCACATTGTTTTTGTAAAGCACCATTTTGGGCTCATACACATTTGTGGTGATAACTTGAACTTACTGACATATCCAAGATGCTACCAATTTGTATTACGTTTTTATCAATTTTAGAGCTTCTTTTGTCAAAATGTCAATTCTGCTGATGTAGAATCGTCAAATACTATTGGATCTTTGCCCATCTTTCAGTTATCTGGTCTATAACCTTGAAAATAAAACCTACTTGTTTAGTTCAGTTTTTAGCCTAAAATGAGATGTTGATATATACAGTTGAAGTCAGAATTATTAGCCCCCTTTTGATTTTTTATTCTTTTTTAAGTATTTCCCAAATGATGTTTAACAGAGCAAGGAAATTTTCACAGTATGTCTGAAAATATTGTTTCTTCTGGAGAAAGTCTTATTTGTTTCATTTCGGCTAGAATAAAAGCAGCTTTGAATTGTTTAAAAACCATTTTAGGGACAAAATGATTAGCCCCTTTAAGCTATTTATATTTTTTCGATAGTCTACAGAACAAACCATCGCTATATAATAACTTGCCTAGTTACCCGAAACTGCCTAGTTACCCTAATTAACCTAGTTAAGCCTTTAAATGTCACTTTAAGCTGTACAGAAATGTCTTGAAAAATATCTAGTCAAATATTATGTACTGTCATCATGGCAAAGATAAAAGAAATCAGTTATTAGAGATGAGTTATTAAAACTATTATGTTTAGAAATGTGTTGAAAAAAATCTTCTCTCCGCTAAACAGAAATAGGGGAAAAAAATAAACAGGAGGGCTAATAATTCAGGGGGGTAACTTTATTACTAATTGTACAATTTTATTTTATATTAGCTGTAATTTATTGAACCATGCTTGAGACAGTCACACCAAAGCTAGAGCACCAAACTAGAGCTAATTTAATAAAATAGACTAAATTAATATATTAAGGGAAAATATTAAATAATATTCTGAAAAATTAAGAAAAGCATTTAAAAACAACGAAACACATTTAAATTCTGTAGTTTTTTTTTACAATACCACTCATGTGAATTTTGAATTTATTATATTTCCATTAATAATGATGTTCGGTAACAATTCATGATAAAGTAATTAATATAACTGTTTAAAAAAAACGGTTTTGTTTAAATGCACCACAATGTATTGTCTATATCTACTGAGAAAAAGACAAAAATATTCATTTATGCTGTAATTTATGCTGGTCAATATATATATTTATATTTGATAACAAATTATTCATTATTATTTTAAGACTCATTTTGAACAATCCGTAGAAATTGGGAGGGGTGAAAAAATCATAAAGGTAATAACGAAGCTCTTACCAGTGTTATTTTAGCATGGTGTTACTGTTGCTGTTTTATTGATGGTTTGAATTAGATAGATAGACATATTTAACATTTATTTTTGTTTTATCAATTTTTGAAGCAGCTTAAATAAAATTGCACTAGTATAGAGTATTTCAAATATTTTATATTACAAAACAACGTGTGGATAAATAAATTATGACCATTTAAATGATTTAGAATTAAGCAACTATTTGAGATATTTAACTAGCAGAAACACTGCTGTACATCTTACCTTTGTTCATATTGGTCCTCTTACTGTAGATGCCTTCCTTGTGCTTTGGTGTAATTGTGTTGTCTTCCTGCTCTCTAAAGCCTAAAATGTCTTTACTGAAGTGAGGAGGAACAGCATCATCAGAATCTGTAAAGCAAGAGAGCAAAAAAACAGAGAGCATGAGAGAGCTGGATTACACACAGGACAAACAAACGGGGGCCCAGAGAGGTTTGGCATGTGGATCAGATGAGGATTGTTTTCTTGGATTGCGTTTCACATGGACAAAGACCATGAATAATGCAGGACCGAGTGAGAGTGTGAACCATCTGCAAGGCTCAGGGGGGAGGGGCTAGAGGAGGTACAAGTAATAACCCATTATAACTCAACACAATTCGTTATATATGAAAAATTTGGATTTGACATCAGCCTGAGCAAAAACAGTGCACATTAACTACATTTTTTTATCATAGCATACATTTTTATTTCAGTAACAACAGGTATTTTTATGGCAAAAACATCCAGTGAAGTGCTTTTAAATGTGAATTTTTATTCAATGCTTGGCATAATCTTAATAGAAAAATCAAGAGGGAGGGACATAAGGTAGCCCCTCCCCTTTAAAAATAAAATAGCCAATAGTGTATTGCTTTATAACTGCTCTGCAAGTAAGAGTGGTTGAGTTCAAGTGAATTATCAAATGTGAAGCGAATTGAAGGAGGCGGGGCATGTCAGATACTAGAGAGAATTTGATTGGTCACAAAAAACTGAAGTAAGAGGTGATGTGAATAAAACCGTTGATCCATTTAGGTCGACAAACTGCAAGCTTTACATGTTTATATTATTTTTATATCTTCTAAACATGAATTTTGTCACTGTTTTGGTGCGATTTAAATATCCTAAAAAAACAAAACTGATACTAACATCTAAAAAACTTTATTTTATGGGAGCTTTATTTTATGGGAGCTTTAATAAATATACAATTATAAAACAAACAAATGAATAAGTAAGTTAGATACAGGGTTCCTACACATTTTTACTACTAAAATTCCATGACTTTTCCAAGAAATTTCAAGTATATTTTCATGAGGCAAGGTTTCATGTAGTGTCTACATTTACATGGGAAATAATAAGAAAAACAAGTGATGTTTAAATTTATTACAGCATATCATAGATCACGCAGCAATCTATTTCGTTTCAATTTGTTTTTCTATCTCTGTAAAATTTTGATAACGCTTACACAGCACTAACAATGTGAGAGCATGTTTTTTGGTCAAGGACAGAAATGAAGTAAAGACAACTAACCTATATTCAAGTTAGGGCTTTACAATATGTCATTTCAGCATCGATATCGCAATGTCTGCATCCACAATAGTCACATAGCAGGATATGCAATGTTGGGATTATAGTTTAATATAGAGTTTAATCATAATGGAGTAAAAGTTTATCTGGATGCATTTTTAAAGAGATACTGTAGCTCACCCAAAAATTACTTACCATTTTCATTACACCCTTCACTTGTTTCAAACTTTTATGAGTTTTCTTTTTTTTATGAACACAAAAAGAATATAATTTAATAACCCCTATAGTATTGAAACAAGTTAAGTGTGAGTAAATAGGGAGTACATTTTAATCTTTGAGCAAACTGTCCCTTTAAAGCCTGTGACTGTGTGAACATTTCAAATTTTAAATCATAGGGCAACAAGAATTTTTTTGTAACTTTAATAAATATTAAATTATATACAATGAAGACTATGCAGTGTTGATTATATACACAATATCTGTATCAGAATATTGAATCCCTGAAAACTATAATTCACTTTTATCTTTACTATATTTTATTTATCTATGCTTGTAATTTATTTGTTATATATTATTTGAGATTCACTCCTCTACAAAGTCATCCCACACAATTTAAATAAACCTGTTAAATCATCTGGTGAAATTGAATTCACGTCGCAATATACATCACAGAAATACAAAAAATCGTAATGTCCGATTTTTTCAATATCGCGCAGCTCTAATTAAAGTTTACAGATATTTGTTAAACTAATTTCCATGACTTTTCCAAAACTTCATGTGTTTTTCTGTTTTTCCAAAACTTTTCCAGGCCTGGAAAATGCCATGTCAAAATTCTTTTGCAGGTTTTGACCGTTTGAACCCTGTAGAAACTATTTTTAATGTTAATGTATGATAAAAATTCTAAAAGATTTCTGGTGACACTTTGCTGAATAGTGAGTGAGTTAATTTCTTAAAAAAGCCTTCTGCAGTCATTAAAAGCACGACAGTGCAAAAGAATGTGCTCTACAGTAATAGGAATTAGCCTTGTATGTCCAATGCAATCTGGTAAAAATCACTTGATCAAATCAATAACCAATCCATATGCCTTTCATTGTGTAATTTCTTGCTGAGATTTTATTAGTCAAATAAGTTATATACTGCAGAAAAATGAAAATGTAGAAGCAAAATAATCTTAAGGAAAAACTTAATTTTGACTCATTATTTCTGAAAACAAAAAAATATTTTTTGCAAGTTTAAGGTCCAATCCCAATTTTATTTTGTACCCTTTCAACTTGGCCCTTAAAACAGAGTGTGAAGGGCTTCAAAATTTACCGCTAATAAATGGGACAGCACTACAGCACTACAGCACCTGCACACGTCATCATATGTCATTGCGATCTCTTGCTTCATATGAGATTAGATGATCGTGACTGCTGTAGTTATTCCATTTGTGTTATTTTTTGGTATTTAACTTCAGGAAATCACTGAAGGCATAGATTATGTTATCATAACAATCTAATGTGGCAATAAGATCGAAACTTTACTGCGCATTTACACAGTGGTCATATTAATCTATGTAAACACACAAAAAACAACACTAACATTATAGCAGACACTGTAAAAAGCTCATTCCCAGCCACTAGACCTTTCTGACATGGTATTCGAGTGTCATCGAGTGTCAGAATGTTGTGGGACTGCTATACAGGAGTTAATATTATGAATTATATAATTTAGTGGTTTTTATTTTAGCGTTTTTTTTTTAAAGCATAACGGTAAAACACAAAAATGTTTATGAATATATTAAAACATGTGTTTGTTTGTTGTAAAAATTCATAATAATGACAAAAAAATACTAATTTGTGGATCTCCTTACTTCCTAGCAATACTGCCGTTGTTGCTGGTGTATTCTGGGAAATTTTCTTACCCCTTGGTTTCCAGTGTGGTCCTGAAAAATCTCAGTTTGAAGAGCTATCTATCCCCTTACCCTACCCCTTCAAGCTAAAGAGAATTGGGACAAGGGGATAAGGGGAAGGGCTAAGGGGTAGAATTGGGATTGGGCCTAAGAAATGCTTCTTGTTTTAAGAATTATTAGATATTTGGACTAGAAGCAAGACAAAAATCTGAGGTGAGAAAAGCATATTTGCTGTGTAAAATGTCTTTGAAATCATTTGAAAATAAATATATACCTGGGTGAGAGCTTTCCACAGTTGTGTCAGAGCGACCAGGAGAAAGTTCTGGATCAACCTGCGGGATGTAGAACAGCTCGGAGCTTCCATGAGGTTTGTATGGCAGCAGTGTGGGCACAGCTGAAGCAAATGAGGAAAAACAAATCAAGTGATTCGTCTACCAGCACACTCAAACGCCATAAAAAGCTTAATAATAAAAATCTCAATCATGTACCTGCTGTGCTGTATGCAGTTTGAACAGAGAGGCTTCTGGATTTCTTATCCAGCCTGTGAGAGGGAGGAGAGGATTGTGTTTGTCTGGCCTGCAGGAGTGCACTGACTCTTCCTGTGCTCTGGCCTTGAACCCGTTCTCTGTATCTATATGAACTAACATGATTTAATGTTGAGATTCTGTGCATGGGCTCCAGTTGTTGATCAATCACGCTTGGCACTATGGGTGAAGGTCTTAGAAGCGAGACATCTTGACTGATGTTTTGAGTGGATTTCTCAAAATGAATCTGATTTTGTGGTTTAGGTGATAAGGTGACATGTATGTGAGAGAGGTGGGACTTGTTATTGAAGGTTGAGCCTGTGACATTATAATCCACATGAGACATTCTCTGGGGTGTATCTGAAATTTTGTTCTCTTGTTTATCCTCAGTTGTTTCCTTCTCTTCAATATGTTGTCCTTCTGTTGCTTTTTCTCTGTCAGAGTCTTTAGGTACAGCAGGTGTCTCATTGGCTGAACCAACATTAGTTATTTCCAGGGTACCTGTGACAGGACTGTGTGGTGGTGACTGTGGAGATGGAGTGCAGTGAGTGGTTGATATAGTAATAGAAGTAAATGGCTTAGTGCTAAAGCCTTCTCTAAAAGCGATCTCTTGTACTTTGGCTTCAAGGTTCTGAACTTTGTTCAAAGGCTTTGAAGCGGCTTTCTGCAGCTGATCTGAGACACGATTCTCCATGTTACGCAGTTCAACATAACCCTTTGTCTGCTGAGATTCAAGGCCAACACTTGATTGTGCACTGCCCTCGGAATCTGAGCTCCACTGAGAAACAAAACAAGAGAAACAGGGAGGATATATTAATACTGATTAATACATCAGTGCTTGGGAGGATTGTGTGGAAGTAGATTGTGAGTTTCAGAGGAAACACTGCAAACATGTGGACACAGAAGAAAGTCACACAAACAACAGCTTTACCTTGAACACAGTCTATCAGAAGTGTTGATAATGCAGTCTGCCGCACCAGAAACAAAATTCATATTATTTCACCATAAAGTGTGACACTGATGTTATTCAAACTCAAAGCGACAATAATTATGTCATTTTATGGCCAGAAACTAATTAGTGCCAGTTACTGGCAATTGACCCTTTGCTAAGCCACACCCGAAACCGCCACACACCAATCGTGGCTTAGCAACCGTAGCTACGTGCAGGAGGTCTGTCAAGCTTTCGAGCGAGGGAAACAAGCCAAAGCGTTGTGCATATGGATTATGCAAATCTGATACCAGGTATCCTAAAAGTTGGACGGGATGGTGGAATTTTTTCCCTTTCCAAAACCTAAAACCCAAGGGGAGAAATGTCAGCGTAGATCAAGTGCTGTGAGGGGCGCTAAAGGAGCGGGGTTAAGGTGGTTATGTTTTCGATATTCGTGACACATTCAGTGATAGACGGCAATAACTCGCACACTTCTTACCCTAAAAAGATCTAAACTGTGTTTCCTACAACGTTAAAAAGCAGGTTATGTTTCGCAGCTGTCTTTTTAATTTTTTTTCACTCGATATTATGAGTACTGCTCCGTTTAAGCCCTCGCTATAGTAGTCATACTAATAGCAACCATAAGTACATTTGTTTCAAGCTACGAATACTTGCAATTACATATCAACAGAACAAAACTAGATTCGATCACAAGCTGAGTGTTTGCGATCAATATACTTCACCCGCAGCTGTTTTTCAGTCATTTACAACCTTCATGTCGATGTCAGAGCTATAATTCACTGATGTTTTCATCCGTCTTTTTGAGATTTAGTCATTGGTGACAGCGTTATAGCGGGTTAGTGTCCACTTTTATATTTGGTGTCTGATTAATATTTGCTGGTAGGAAAAATCTATTTGTTCACTTCTGCTATAAATACTTTGATTTGCTTTTCAATTTATTAATTTTTTTCCACTTAACTGCAAATTAGAATAGAAACAGTATGAAAAGCACACAAACATACTGACAGTTATAGGTACTGTACATTGTTATGGGTCGATGCTAATATTCAGCACAGATCCATCAGTTTCCCCTTTCTGGCTGCTCTTTTTATGAATGAATTATGTAGAAGCACTGTCCATGTGCGATTTCTCGCCGGGTAGTAACGCTATATTTCATTGCACAAAAATTAATCTATCAGGTTTTTTGGCTTAAAAAAAGAGAAATCTCGGTTTAATTTGTTATTATTAGATTACTTTTAAATCTACCTATCCTGCTGTGCATGAACTGAGCTGTTGAATGGTCAGAGTATGAGGCGGCTAGGCTAACGTTGCTTCAATTTTAATTAAATTACTTTCTAATCGGTTGCCTATTAAGTCGTGAATATACCCCTGTAATGCATACTGCAGTCATTTTTTGTCTGGCTTTCTCAGATATCTCACCTGTTCACCAAAAATGACTAATTACATCCCTGGCAATGTCTGACACCGGCACATACATATTGTAATGGATGTGCCAGGCACGAAAGCTTGACAGGTGTATCAACAGTAACTACGGAGGGTGGGGCTTAGCCAAGGATCAATTACAATTCTGTACGGACTTGTCTATTAAGTAAACATAAAGCACAGGCTTTTCAACTGTTATTAAATTATCTCTCTTCATAAAGATTGATTTAAAGGTCTCGTGATTGTGCATTTTTTTATTTGATGTTTGACGCAATTTCAACCGAAACATGAAGACAGGGCTGGACATGGAGTAGCTCCTCCCCTTTAAAAAAAACAGCCAATAGTGTTTAGTTTTTTTATATCACAGCTCTGTCAATGAGAGTGGCTGAGATCAAGCACATCAAACAAAATGCAAATGAGCAGTGTACTGAAGTGGGCAGACATGTCAGATACTAGAGAGCATTTGATTGGTCAGATGATTTGATGAGAAACTAAAGTATGAGGGGATGTCAAAAAAAAAAATTGAACCATTTATAGGCTGAAGTGACAAACTGCAAGCTTTGAATGTTTATATTTTCTTAATGCAAATTTTGTCACTGTGTTGTAGCACATTTGCTTATGGATATGCTTGGGCTGCTCGATTATAGGAAAAATTACAATCACGATTATTTTGGTCATCATTGTAATCACAATTATTCAAAATGATATACAGTTGAAAAATACAGAATTTAAAAAAAATAAATACTTCCTAAATGATGTTTAACAGAGCAAGGAAATTTTCACAGTATTTCCTTTAATATTTTTTTCTTCTGGAGAAAGTCGTATTTGTTTTATTTTGGCTAGAATAAAAGCAGGTTTAAATATTTTTAAAACTGTTCTAAGGTCAATACTATTAGCTTACAATTTTTTGATTGTCTACAGAAGAAACTACTGTTATACATGGACTTGCCTAATTAACATAATTAAGCCTTTAACTTGCACTTTAAGCTGAATGCTTGTATCTTGAAAAATATATAGTAAAATATGATGTGCTGTCATCATGGCAAGGATCAAATAACATAGAATAAAAATATGAAACAAACTGTGCTTTAACCATCTTCACTGTAAGAAAAGAACTTTAATTATAGCTACAAAAGTCCTTCAGTCAAGAGCAGTAAGTGATTTTGTCCTTTAGTTGTCAGAAGCAGGAAAATTGCGCGCTGACTCTTTAAGAGCAGTACGGTTCTGATTTATGGTTTCACTTTCACCTGTCTTTTGATTCTCAACTAATTTGTTTATTACATGAATAAGGGTAAATATGAATAAGCACTAAACACTGCATTTTGACAAATTTGCATGTATTTGACCATTAACGGGCTCAGATTAAGATGACTTTAGATGTGTGTGCTCTGCTCTTCTCCGAGGCTGAGCGTGCATACACACAACAGCATGCAATCTTTTTCGCACTTTTAAACACATGCATGATTCGAATGTATATCAATGAATAATGCACTTCCCGTGCGGCAAAAGTTACATTACAGTACATGCTTTTAATAATTTTCACGTGTAACTGAGCTTTGCAGAGCAACAAATTTGTACAACTGGAAAGGGGACGGTTTATTATGCAATAATCGTTTTATCTTGATTAATGTTTTATCATAATCGTTAGAAGCCAAAATTGAAATCGAAACTGAATTTCGATTAACTGCACAGCACTTAAGACTAACATAGTGATACTAACATCTGCTTTATTTTAATTTCACAGGGGCTTTAAGTGAGTATAACATTGTGTCCAACCCAAACCAGACATGAAACGACAGAAACATTTAAATGCCAGCCATTTCGAGGCTCAGAATAGTGCACTGCACTCTTAATCAAATGGACAGGTTTATAACCTAATAAATAAATATTAAATCTCTTTAACATTATTAATTGTGAATGCAAAATGATTGATGTTGTTTGTTTCCACTGAGCCACAGTTCTAACATTCATCTTTAAACTGAATGTTTGTTTTTTATTTTATTTTCAAGATCTGAGGCAAACTATTTGCTTCCGCTTTCAGTATGCAACAAACATAACATAAAATGATATTCAAATTCTACTGTATACTGGTAACAACACTAAATATAGCACATAATCAACATCTGAGATGATCATCCACTTGTTAAGTCGTGACATATCGGTGACGTATAAATACACTAATATTTTAATAATTTATAAAAAAATAACCACTGTCTGGCCATCGTATATTAGGCATGGACATATACATTGTGATTGTGATTTTCTAAAGTATTACATCGCTTTGTAAACGTTTATTATTACCATTTGTTGAGTCTCCCCATAAAGTTTGATGTAGCGTTTGGACCCAGAAGGCGCTTTAACAAGCGGATTGTCTCAGTAGTTTTTGTTGTTGCTGTTCAGCCATGACACCGCAGAAATAGAAACTGTTTAACAGCGAATAACTTCACATGTCGCAGCTATGGGTGGTTAGGACAAAAACTCCTTTTAACATGGAAAAGATAGCTTTATCACATCAAAGTGTTGTGTTATGTGTAGTTAAGACAAAGGGCTCTATTTGAGCGATATTTGCGCAAGGGCGCAAAAGCATTAAGGGTGTGTCCGAATCCACTTTTGCTAATTTAAGGACAGAAAAATACGCTCTGCGCCGCAGCGCATGGTCTAACAGGGTTGTGCTTATTCTCTTAATGAGTTATAGGTGTGTTTTGAGAATAAACCAATCAAAGTCTCATCTCCTATTCCCTTTAAGATTCAGTTGTGTTGCGCCATGGTGCATTTGCTACTTACATGGCGGACTTTGTAAGTAGAAAAAAAAGGAACGCTTCACTAGTGAGAAAACAGTTAAACAGAGCATCTGCTGAGGATAAAGAATTAACCTCCTCCATTCGGCCTTTACTTTCACTTTCTCTCTTTTGTGGATAAGTAAACGGTGTTGTATGCACAGCCTACATAATTAATTTTGTTTGTTAAGCGCAAAGATTTGTTTCAAAACTATTTATAAATTCAGTTCTAATTTCCAGCAAACAAATAAATGAACAATAATAATAAGTGTGGTCAAATATTATATGAGTTATATCCAAATACACATGCTATGCCCCATATGGTCCAAAACCTGACATGTGGACAAATCTAAGCTTGTTTTTAATAAAACAAATATAAATATGGATATAATAAATACTACTACTAATAATAATAACATTATACAAAAGCAAGTTGTCATGAATAAACAAAAAAAAAAGCCCCGAGATGATTTTTATATTTATGTAGAAAGTAATATTTTAATCCTTTAATTTTTATGCCCCACTTGTAAAGATATTTTGTGTATTGCTGTGCATCCTGTGTGTTTTAAGCAATGTGTAAGCGAGGTGCACAACTAACGCGCTCTGCACTGGACTTTAGACCTGCTCTCAGCTAGCCTATTGCGCAGTCTATTTTAGTTCCTCAAAATAGCAACACGTCAACAACGTGCCTTAACACACCTCTTTTCTAGACCGGCACACCCATGAGTCCACAAAGTGGAGCAAATGATTTGCTATTTAAACAACATGGTGAAAAACAGGAAAATTAATGTTGCGTTGGTCTGAAAATGCCAAACATGCATTGTGCCTTATTGCGCCGGGTGTATCATAGGGCACATAGTGTTAAATGTTAGTTATAAATGTAAAAATAGGGATCCTAAGCACACAATTAAATATCTAATATAAACTGATCTTGAAAGATAACCAATATACTGACACTATATTGTGCATCCCTGGCAGATCTGGCTACAACCACTGAGCATTGAAATGTTGACAGTTCGCGAACCAGAAGCACTTTGTTATATGTTAGTGTATGGATGTTACCTTGGTGTATTTGGTGTTCAGCAGAAGCTCTCGTTTAATTTCTTCAATTCTCTTTCTGTCCTCAGTGTTTAGCTCTAAACTTTCACACCGGCGACCAGAAACCTTCATCAGGATCCATTCTACAGAGACAAATTCAATCATTCAGTCACAAAGCAATAGTTAACTTAAATAAACATCGCTTTTACTTATTTGCTTTTGTTCTGCAGTAAAACATTAGAGAAGACATTTTAATTGAATCACGGTCCTTGGTGTTTCAGAAAAAATAATAGGCTAAGGACTAAGATAATATTAGAGGTAATAATCGCTTTGATTGTGGCCAAAACATAATTTCAGATGTTTTATAATGTGGTCAGTCCACTGGTTTGTCCATTAATGTCACCCCATCATGCCTATTTTTGTTATCACATGATCTGTTAAAGCAAAATCCTGTTACTTTTTTTAATTTACATGCTGGAATTTATTTGGTAAATGTGTTTTCCTTGTAGTTTATGTAAATTTATTTTATCGGATAAAAAGTTTATCCTACTCTGTTGGCGCATAGGTTTCTTTACATACATTTTCCAAATGTATGCACATCTTAGGATTTACATTAAAGAGCCCCTATTATAGGTTTTTGAAAATGACCTTCCATGTAGTGTGTAACAGCTCTAACTGAACTGAATTGTACAGCTAAGGCTTAAATCTGAAAGGTCGTCGTGTTTAACTATTGATTCATGTACAAAAGAGTCGCTCATCAAGGTTCAAATGAATCGTCTTGCTAACGAGTCTTTAGCCATGCCGGCGTGATGTGGAAACGTAATTTAAGCCCTGCCCATTTGTTGCCCGCGCAAACCCGGCAAAATTGAAACCCCCATCCCCGCCGACAAACACAGTAGCAAAGAAGAATAAGAAGAACACTGTAGCAAACGTTAAATTATGTCTCGAAGATGCTGTGCTCAGCTGGATATAATTGGAAGTGTGAGGGAAAATAAGTGTTATTTTCCCTACCCAAGGATGAAACAGTGAAGAGTCAGCGGTTGAGGTTTATTTTTGCGAAAATACCTCAACATTATAGCCCCAGTCTTGTGCTGTGTTCCTGTCATTTTTCTGGTGAGTGCTTCAGCAATCTACAGCGGGCCTTCAGCAATCTTACAACGGGGGATTCGTCGGCCGTTTATTAAAGGAAGGATCAGGAAAGACTATTGATGTGTGGGACTTTGTCAGAGCTTGACAGGAACTTTACAGTACACAGTTAATGTACCAGTTTCTTCCTCCATTTCACAAGTGTAAGTAAGTGTGATTAAAATGATTAAAATGGTTGCCTCCTTGTTTTCTAATGCCACGTTGAAAAAGCGACGCATGCTGCTTTGTTTGTGGATTTAAATGCGTTTGTGAGCTTGCGATCCACTGCCGCTTGTCGTTGCTATAGCCACCATCAGCTGTTTCTACACACGTCTGGCGGTAAAAGTTTCAAAATAGTTCAGCTTTTGCCACTGTGTGCATTAATACTGAATGTGTGTTACTGTTTTTACTTATGGTTAAGAATAGAGCAATATGCTGGTGGTTGAAATTATGGGAGTTTTCCGGGAGAAATAACAAAACGGTAGGGTGGCAGGAGATGGGTCTGAAATATGGGAGACTCCCGGGAAAAACAGGAGTGTTGGCAGATACGCTCACACATACACTCTGGACTCTGACTACTTCAATATTGTTCATAAGCCATGGTGGGCATTTCTTCTGTCTTGCGCTGAACGCTGTCGTCCAATCACAACAGACTGTCATTGGTCCAATTAGTGCAGACTAGCATCGTGCTAAGGAGGGGTTTGGGAACAAATGAATTGCTGAACAAATCATATAGGAGTCATTGGGATAACTTGGTAAAAATAAATGCTTATTATAAGACAACAAATGTGTTTTTTGACCTTGCATGCATATCAGCCTGTTGTTGGAGACCCCCAAAACCAAAATATGACCCTTTTTAATGTATAATAGGGGCTCTTTACATTAAGCATTTTTATGCAATATTCCAAAAATTACATGAAAATAGATGGATGGAAACATAGTCAGTGTATCACTATGTTTTTTACAGGAATTTTCATTTCAGGGTGAACAGGGTGTCCATTTAAGAAAGCCACTACCGGTGGTTACAAAACGCATAAATGAACCTACATGCTCTTATATCAGTGGTGCCCAAACTTTTTCGTATGAAGGGCCAAAAACCAAATATCTCTGATAGTTGTGGGCCAAAGATAAACATACCAAACTATTTTCCATTAAAATCACCACGGGAAATTTCCTAATTAATTTGATAATATTAAAAAATAAATAGAAAGCATTACTTTGAATTGTATTAACTAATGCAGTATAAGTTTTATAACCCAACTTATTGGAATAAAAACATAAACAATCCCATTTATAACACAGTGGAGCTGAATACTAGTCATGCAGAATCTACCTTTGCCTTTATTTGCTCACCAAAGTCTCTGCATTGTCCTCTCTCTGTCATATGTACATTTTAAACTAAATTTGATTAATTTACACCATTTACATTAAAACATTTAATTTCAGATAGCTTTTTTGTAGCTTAACAATAAAACGGACAAGTATAAGTTTACATTAAATTTGAAATGACAATCTCTAAACCAGGGATGCCCAAACTTGGTCCAGGAGGGCCAGTGTCCCGCAAAGATTAGTTCCAACCCCAATCAGACACACCTGGGCTAGCTAATCAAGGCTTTCTAGAAACATCCCTTCATGTGTGTTTAGGCAAGTTGGAGCTAAAATCTGCAGGACACTGGTCCACCAGGACCAAGTTTGGACACTCCTGCTCTAAACCATCCTCAGATGGCATAGGGAGCCAAATCAAAGGTTACCATAGGCCAACCTAGTTTGGGCATCTCTGTCTTAGACAAATCAGTGTTTACCTCGCGCACGACTATCTTCTGGGTCAGCTGTGCTTGGCCGGCTTGTAACCATAGAAACAGGCGACTCACTCTGAAGGAGTTTGGCAACTCTGGCAGCCAATGAACTTTCGCTACTGCTGTCACTCAAGCTTTCAGCCTCAGCAGAGACATGAGACAAACTATTCTCCGAGGACCCAATCGGAGCATCCTCAGACTTGTCCTCCTCATTCTGTGGAACACTCACTGCAATCGAAGGGAGACTGATCTGTATGGCAGATGTGGTTGTAGTTGGTTTTCCCTTATCTGGGTCTGCAGCGCTGCAGCCCTCAGGTTCAGCCCGCCTTGGGGTCACACGGAGGTCACGTGACTTCAAACTTTCTTCTCTGCTTAAAGAGAGAGCAGTAGGTTCTACAGTTGTCCGATCAATATGCTGTGGACCCTGGGAGGATGACAAGCTTCCTTTCAAAGCAGAGTCTGATGAAGAGCGAGTCAGCAGTAGAGAAAGGTTCCCACCAGCTGACAGAGATGTGTCAGTGTGATAACCTCGAGCATTTCGTCCTAGCGAAACAAGCGATGTGTCACTTTCCGATAAGCGGTGTGAACCAGGGGAGGAGGTTAACGAAGATCGACCGGATACCAGGCTTTCTGCTCGGCCTAGCAAACGCCTGATTTCATGCAGTGTGCCAGAACCCACAAGAGAGTCATCATCCGCTTTTACCACTTCTCTAGGCCCTGATTCTGGGACTGGCAAACTAAAGCTCCCTTCACTTTCTGGAGCATCAGATTGTTGGAGGGATGATGAAGGATGTGATGTTGACTGAAGTGGTGCAGCATCTGCCTGGGTTGATATCATCTTTACACTGCTGTTAGTGGCTGGCTGGCTTAGCTCATGTACTGATAGTTGGTGTGAGACAGAAGCACTGGATTCAGTTGAGTGTTGACTAGAGCTGGAGAATGTCTCCTTCTGAAGACTGTCCACTATAGAGAAATACAGATATATGGCTTTATAACCAAACAGGACAAGCTCCGCTATACAAACAATAATACTGTGCACAAAATGTAGTCTTTGACTCACCTTCAGATGGTTGTGTGCTTTTGGTTGGTGTTCCTATGGAGCCTTTGATGGTGCATAAGTCAGTAGGAGAGAATTCAGGCTCCCTGATCGGTCCACGACGAGTAAAGGGATTTAGGATTGTAGAAGGTGATTGGTCGATACCCAAATTTAGTAGGTACAACTACAGGGATAAAAAAAAAATTACCATTAAATAGTGTTTAAATTATACACTGACTATTGAGGGGGTCTGCTTTTTTCAGATATTTGTGTAATAATGCATGCCACACATCTTTTATTAGTAATCAAACATATTTTAGGTGTTTTAGGGATACTAACTGGATTCTGAAGTACAGTAAGCTCTAATGGACTATTTATTTTTCAGTGGTACCAAGCAAAAAGGTTAATTTCAACCCCTGCAATACAATAAAATAATATTGGATTGGATGTAACTGCTGCCTCATATTTAAAAATTATTAAACCACGAAACACCAAAACACATTTTTTGAGATGTTGACAGTCATAAATGTGTCCCACATTGCTATAAACACTATTAGGACACATATATTTCACAAAAAAAGTGAAAATTGGTTGATTTTGCGTTAGTTCGAGCAAATTTGTTCTTCCGGTTTGAAACAAATTTTTGAAGCTACGTCACGGCGATTAGATCTTAGTTAGATCTGTATTCCAGCGTGTAGAATGGCTGTCTGTACTGGCAAGTACAACGTGCCGTCTTTGCGCTTTTAGCACTAATTCATTAGAAAGACTTGGTTCAAGCCAATCAGCGTGCTCTATTGTACACAGTATGAGGTGCAACTTCATTAATATGCATGATAGCTTCGAAGACTGTTTTTACCTGTTACAGTGTTCAGACGGCAGAGAGACACCACGTGTTGCCAAAACAAGTGGAAGAAGAAGAATTGCTTGGAGACACAGGTCGTCAGTGTTGAGTTTATAAATGTGCTGCAACCAAGGTTTTGTTTTCATTTCCCGCTATGAGAGCGCAGCTGGACTCAAGTGGATTACAATGCACGCGACAGAAATATGTTTGTAAGGAACATTTTTTACCCAAGAGCTTTTCGCATCTGTAAATGGCGCTATCCAGATTTGCTGCTCTTATTCTTTTAAAAAAAAGACGCAGTTCCTGTTGGTGTTGATTGTCCTGTCTCTACAGATTTGATAAGTTAGCGATCAGTGGTCTTTGTTAGTTTATTCAGAGGCAAAGTTAGTTTGTATCGTCAGCAGTACTCTTTCAGTTTTTAAAGGCGTACCTTAGTCAAAATGATTTAGTTACTAAGTTTACAGTACGTTAATATGACTACAATATTATGAACTGAAAGATCTGCTGTAAATGCTGCTCTCCAAGTGTAAACATGTAAACAACCTTAATCAAACTATTACCATCATGTAGGATTTTTACCGCATTTTGTGACAGTATAGTCTATACACACACGGCTTTCTGATGCTACCTACCGAGCGCATCCAAGTTACTGAGAAATGCTGGGTTTTTTTTCTCTCATAAGGTGTGCGGTATCAAACATTCCATTAAATCTACTCTCTTCCAGCAGTTCCTCGCATCCAATATCTCGTTTGTCACGGGGGGCATGCATGATACGTTCCTGAATGAAAGTGAAAGTGCCAAACTGCAGTTAAAGTTGACAAATTAATAATTTGGCAAATAATTTGATTACTGATGTCTATGTAAACACAGTGACTGTCTATCTCCTCTGCGTCTGTGTTTGTTTTGCCTCTGTGAAAATCAGCGTGTGCCTAAACGGAAACTCCCATTTTTATGCAAACCCTTCCCTCTTTCCCTCCCCCGACACTCCCACCTAAACAGAGACTCACCCATTTTCCTGACTTTTTTCAAACTAGAGGTGTAAAAACAGTCTGCTGAGGCAGGGGGGTTTTGTGGCCCTTTAAGACGTCACGATTTTAAGCCTTTATCTTTCTTCAGTGCTGTGTGAACTTACCGGGATTCTGTCTTCAATGCTGAACTCCCTTGTGTGAGGAGGAGAAGTAGGTCTGGAGGTCCAATAAGGGGCGTAATTATCCACCTCAAGACTCACTACAGAAGACGCAGCTCCCACTGATGCCCGCATACTCTGCTCACCACGGTAACTGCCTTGAGAGCTGGAGAGAGTGCTGCTCAAGTTGGCGCTTGAGGACACGTCACTAAAGCGACCGAGACTGAGGAAAGGAGACATCTTGATGGTGTTTTTGTCCATGTAAGCAGCTGAAGTATTCATCCCTTCATTACTTCCACCTGAAATTAAGGAAGACTGATTGGTGGCTGGAACATCTTTAGATTGTGGCAATGGGACTTGCTGGCTGAGTGTGCCTGTGTCTCTCTGAATTGAGGTCACCACAGAGCTCAGGGAGGAGTGAGACTGTGAGCGAATTACAGGTGAATCGAATGCCTGTCCTTTACAAATACTTGCCCCGGCTTCATCAACACGACGAGGCGAGACGCTTCCAGAATGAGACGAGGAAAGTGGCTGAATCGATTGCGAGCTGGCATTCTTGCCAAGAGTCTGATGCTTGTCCCGAGAGTGCATTTGGTTCAATGTATTAGATGCCACATCCTGTGCTTTCTTCTTTAGTGACACACTATCAACCTCTTGCAGGGCCAAATTATCACAAAACGACCTGCTCGAACTCTGATTGGCTTTCCAGGCATCTACTTTTTGTAAGTAGCTGAGAGTGGGAAGAGACTGTACTCTCCCAAGAGCCAAATGAGAAACTTGATCTTTCTTCTCTGTACTGGAGTAAAAGAGGTGAGTGTCTGAGCGAGACGTGTCAGCGGCTGTTTGATTTAAAACGGCCGGAGAAATGTGTTCGTTTGAGACAGAATGGGCATGCGGCACTGTTTGCTCAGTCTTTATTGGTCTGCTAGATGTTGTTTGAGAGTACATAGAAGAGGAATGTTGGTCGCTTAGATCCAATGATGGCATCAAGCCAGTTCTGGAGTGGTTGTTTTGAGGTAACGTAGCTGCAGAGGCAACAGCCTTTTGTTTGGAGTGTATGAGAGATGGTTTAGACAATGCAGGTAGGGGTCTCGTGGGAGGTACTGCAGGTGTTGATTGAAACACAGGCTGAGAGCTCAAGAATGAGCCATCTGCTCCAATTAAACGACCACCAGAGCTCAAAAGTGCTCTCTGCAGACCTGGAACATGTATCAGACCTTCACCAGCTAGGGTGAAAGATTGTCCACTGTCAGAGCTTTTGTTCCCACCATGAAGCCTACTTACTGGTGCAGACAAGGAGCCACTTGCAGTCAGAAGATGGTCTGTTGTTTGGTGTGTATCCATCTGTGAATCACGAAACGTTATATTTGACACATCTGAGTGAGCAGTTGAAACTGTAGCCTTCTGAAATGAAGATGTCAACGACAGTGAGCCCCCTTGTGGCTGCTCTCTGTCTGTTTGAAGATTGGAGGGACTTGTCAGGTTTTTCTGAGTGTTCTGATGATTTGATCCTGGTTCAGATGGAGAAGAAATAGCACTACTGTTGCTAACAGCCACACTAACTTCCTCTTCTCTAAGCTCTGATAAAGGCCGAGCATACATCCCCTCACTAAGCCGCTGAGCAGCAGTCTGCTCCTCTCCTTCCATATGTCTGTTGATTTTGTATTCATCACTATTCAATACACTCCCTAGATTTCCAAGTCCTCTTGGATGGTCACTATGCGACAGGCTGTGCTGGGACAGTGAACAGGAACTAATTTCACCCTCTGACAAGGCTGTTGGGACCTCCAGAGGATGCTCAGAAATCGTAGCCTGGTCATGAATAGTATTTTGAAGTTGAGAATCAACAGTTACAGCTTTATCTGAAATCCTTGAAGATCTCTCAGGGATAACCGAGAAGTCTGGGATTCCCCTGTGAACATGAACACAATAGAAAAAAATATATAGTTTGTTAACATACTGATAGGATAATATTTTTAGAGATGCACTGTAATTAAAATTCTGGAACGAAACCCAAAAACTCTGGATGCACCAAAAATGCATTGTGATAAATGTTACCTTATTAAATAATAAAATTCTGAACGACTTTTTCAATTTAACTCAATAACATAGATTATTCTGATTTTTAAAAAGCACAGACCAATCAAATAAGGATATTTTATTGACAGATATTGACAGAGTCAAGAGGCATCATTTTACCAGCGTTGTCATGACAGCACAGTTGCGCTATTACAAGCCGTAGAAACGAAATGCTCTGTCAGGCTATTATTTGAATGAATTTTTATTTTCCGGTGAGCATGTGCAGTTCATGCATAAATTAGTGTATGAGTTCATGAACACAATGTCCAGAGTGGAATATAGAAAATACTAAGCTGAAAATAATAAAGGGCACACGCTCTGCTGCTCTTGCTAACTGGTCTTTGCATGATGCAATGAAATGAATGGGTTTCAGCATGACTTTTTATATTTTCAGGCATTTTCACTTTTTGTCAAAAAACGAAAATGACAATAATTTTCAGTGGTCAAACATTTGGTGCATCCCTTTTTATTATTTTTTTAAAGAAAAGAATGAATAAATGCCAAAAGTGTGGCTAAACAAATATTACCTAAGAGGGGCAAACTCTAAATCTGTATCCTGAAAAACACTGGAGTTAGAAAGAAAGTTAGATTTGTCCAAGCAGGGAAGCAGAGGTAGCGCAGGTGACAGCTGGCTATCCTGAAACTCTGAAAAACAAAATGATTTGAAATCATTATGAAAGTTAATTTAAAAAACATATTTGAAAGTAAATCTGAGGCATAAAGTCATTTACAGTAAGGGACTCAAACATCTGAGAATTGCTTCTTTTTTTAAATATACTTTTTGTATTATAAAAAAATCAACTTCAAGCTGCATGAAGCCTGACAATACTCTTCAGTGTGATTTGGCAATTATCCAAAGAGTATCTTGATATATTTGTAGATCTAGTAAAGAGTGTTTATATCAGATTTAAACTGAGTTTTTAATGTGATCTCAGATCTTTGATGCCCACTGTACATACACCAGCTCTCTGTACCCAGTTGTAAAATCTCAAATCGGTTCATCATTGGCTGCATGTTTGAATCCTGAGGGTTAATAAATGGTCTTCCATCATTTGCAGGGGCTGTGTATGGTCTGTTATCTTCTGAATCGTGTATATTTTGTCCATGCTGTTGACAAGAAGTTTCTGCAGTCGCCTGGAAAGGTAGAAACATACATACAGTTGAAGTCAGAATTACTATCCCCCGTTTAATTTTTTTCCTTTTTTAAATATTACCTAAATGATGATTAACAGAGCAAGGAAATTTTCACAGTATGTCTGATAATATTTTTTTCTTCTGGAGAAAGTCTTATTTGTTTTATTTAGGCTAGAATAAAAGCAGTTATAATTTTTTAAAAACCATCTTAAGGTCAAAATTATTAGCCCCTTTGAGTTCGATTGTCTACAGAACAAACCATCATTATACAATAACTTGCCTAATTACCTGCCTAGTTAATCTAATTAACCTAGTTAAGCCTTTAAATGTCACTTTAAGCTAATACTAGTGTCTTGAAAATCATCTAGTACAATATTATTTACTGTCATCATGGCAAAGATCATTTATTAGAGATAAGTTATTAAAACTATTATGTTTAGGGATGTGTTGAAAAAAATCTTCTCTTCGTTAAACAGAAATTGGGGAAAAAGATAAACAGGAGGGTTAATAATTCAGGGGGGGCTAATAATTCTGACTTCAACTGTTTTACTCATACAGCAAAGCAATTATATATTTAACAATTTAAAACTGCAATCTTCCTTCATTCAAATCATACAGATAAAAAAAAACTTGAGTAAAACATGAGTTCTTATTTTTGGGTGAATGATCCCCTTTCATAAGAATGTTAACCTGTTAGTGCACCTGCAATTTAAGTTTTAGGTACTAATTTGTTTATTTGATTTATAATATATATATATACACACACAGGGATGGGCAGTATTTATGATACATGTATTTCAAATACGTATTTTAAATGCAAATTAGTGTTTTGTAATTTGTATTTGAAGGGGCTGAAGAAAATGCCTTAATATTTTCAATCAAAATACTTAAGTGTCTTGTATTTTTTAAAATACTGTAAAATTTTTCGTAAGAAGTCTACATGATGACATCATAAAAATGCACTCTCTGATTGGTGCTTTGGACATTATGGATGCTTCCATTTAAAGAAGAACTGATCAAATCTTTGAAGAACGAGTATACTTTACAAATAAGTCATTTTTTTTGGACTGATTGCTGAAGCCAAATGTTTGTCGTTAAAACAAACAACATAAAAATAAGCCGATGTAGAGGTGGAGGAGGTGGCTGAAAAGCTAAAACTTGGTCTGAAAAAAGCTATCAAACATTAAATTGGCTAAAAGATGGTTATTAGGGAGGTCAAATTTAGTTGATAGGAGTAAAAAGGAGGAAAAAACATTGTTATCGATTTTAAAATACACTTCAATGTTGTTTTGAAGTCATACTTGCATGCCATTTGAGACCGAATATTCAAAGTCAATGAAGGAAATGAAGGAATGTGCGGATATAAAACCAATTTTACTCTAATTTCAAATACGCATGTCTTGATTTAAAACATACCAGTATCTCATATGAAATGATATTGCATTTAATATTATGTAAAGTTATGTGTTTTTTATATAAATTAATCATTAAGATTGTATTTCACTTGCTATTTTATACATATCATTATAATTAAAATTAATAATTAACTTTGTAGTAAGTAGTGCTAAAACCTGCGTAATCATCACTTAGACAAATAGTATGTATGTAGAATTCTCCTAATAAATAATAAACAATAAAGAAGCTGAAATTGAGATAAAGTTGGTTTTATATTATACGGTTTTATTAAATGGTTTTATAATATACATTCGTTCAGTGACAACTTGTGACATGCTCCCTATATTGTTTACTATTGTTCTTTGAATATTCAACCTGAAATCACAAGTACGACTTCAAAACAACATTAGCACTATTTAATTGATTATGAACATTAATGTTGATCTTTGATAGTCTTTGGCTGCTAATATGATTTCATTATTTAATATGTGCAAAGAATATTTTCTGAATCAATACTACTAAGGAGAAAGTCTGTGCGAATATAAAACCAACTTAACCACTATTTAGCCTAAAGCAGCTAACAGTTAGCCGACGCCTTTAAAGCTGTTACATACTATTCTGATTTCATGAATTTGTTTTAAAATCGACAACATATGGTCATAACCATAATTTTATTGGCAGCAAATCATTGGACAGCCATTAGCGCTAACTTTGAGCACAGCTCACTTGTTGCCATGCAGTGATAGTAGCTACAAGGTTGTCTCGATTCGCGAGCCTAGAGCAATCATGTCGAAATTATATCAAAAGATGGTACATTTGGAATTATTTGAAACAGATTTTATATATCTGGTTTTATTATATGAAAGCGATTTCCATAAACTTACATTGTTTACATCTGCAGCATCCCCTACTGAATCCATGTTGTGACCATAGGTTGTGACGGACGCAGACGTTATCGCGCATGCGCAGTTGCAGATGTTTGAATTAACCCTTACACTGGCGGAAAATAGAAAATAAAAAATAGAAAACATGTGACGTATGTAAACAGGCTCAGTGATAAAATATATTATTTTTATTATGTATTATTTACCATCTCAAAACGTGATGTTATTCTCAAGAACCCCACAGAGCATATGAATGGATAACGTGAGCAGTGTCACTCACTTTCATAATAAATTGAAGCCGTTGCTATGGAACAACAATAAACCGCGTAGTGGCGCGGGAAGAAAGATAACTCATTTATTGTGTGTCAAATATGCAGTTAATTTAAGAACTGTCTACCCCAAATGTGAACACCAAATGGGAAAGTCTGTATTCTACACCAGGTGCCAAAAATTTGCATAACAAACTGAAGAATACATATTACATATTTCATTTGCCACTTTTTTAGTTAAATAATTGTTTAATGGTTGTAACAGCAGTAACCGACAAAGAGATCAAACTAGCTTAATGCATTTGTGACGGTATGCCTGGTTATGTTTAATAAATTATTATTGTTATTATTGTGGTAAATCATTTTCCAAGAAATCTCTTGTGTTTCGATTTTTTGACTTTCGAGTTCATTGCAGATATACCTCCTTTCTTTTTCATTTTTGGAATCTACCTACTCCTCTCCCATCACTTCATTTTTTTTAAAATTAACATTAGTAAGAATACATAAAACATTAATTTGTGCTAATATTGTGTGACCTGAATACAAATGCTAAATATTCATTGTACATCTAGTAACACAAATGTTACAAGGGATAAGAAAAAAAGCAATACATGAAAGAAAATATGAATATATATCAAAATAAATAAAACATAAATATTTCAAACTATATTTAGATTATTAAGAATGTTAGGCATACCAAAAGGGATCTGATAGCTTAAAGGTAATGATTATAATGATTATATATTTTTTTTCAGCAGTTCAGTTGTTTTAGCAGCTTTCTTATTTCTCTGCGATAGGCAGACAGATTCATAATAAAGTTTCAAGTTAATACAAAATGTTCTAAAATTAGGCAAACACTGAATAACTCTACATTTGTGAAGATGGAAAAGGCCACAAAGAGATAACATTTTTTACACTAAAAACTTATTAATACCAGGCCAAATTTAAATTTAATTTCCATTTATTAAAAGCTTTCGGGTACAAGCTAGACTTATTAACAAAATTTCTTCCAATGTACCAATTATTTCAGTAATTTCCACCCCTCCAATAGCTAATTAAGGCATTTCACATTTTAAGTCTGTAAGCACATGTTCAGTCAGATGTAATAGTTTTGGAGAAATAAATTCTGTGACCCCATAATATACTCTAGGTGAAATATCCCTTCTGTAAATAGCAGAAAACTCAAAGTAAGAGTAAAGGTTACCGTCCTTTTTTAATAAATCTAAAATAAAAAACTATTCCTCTGTCCACCCATTAATTTGATTTACAAATTACAATACAGTTTACAGATTAATTTTACATCACTTCTGTAAACTGTGAAGTTTCAAAATTATTTCATTATGCTGCTAGCTTGTATGGTTGCATCCTATCCTATGTAACATTTGAACAAAAAAAAATAATAATATGTTATAAACGCACATTTTATGCAGATATAAGACATTAAAATAAAATCCTTAAAGTATAATCTTTTTGGAAAACAAAAATAATACTCACATTACGTTAGAAATATGCTCATGCTGTTTTTATAGTTATCATATTTACCATGTTTATCTTTAATATTAATTTCATTTTTTTCTTTAACTTATTTAAATTTTATGTATCTAATTTTCAAAAACCGCATCACGTGGTTCGACGCGTTCATGTTGCACGCTGATGCGCATGCGTGCTGCTGTGAGCGAGCACTGTGTGCAAAGGTGGGGAAGAATTTCGAGAAAAGAGTGCGACTGAAAGGCATGTTAGACCATTTAGAAGATACGTAAATATTTAATAATACAGTATTATATCAAATAACGTTATAAATATATTCGCGATAATGTCAATATCAAAAAAGCATACAATAGGACCAGGTAAGTGTTGTTAGGCTCTTTTCATCATGTCCACCAAAACTTCGTCAGCTTACGCAAACCATGTTGCTCTCCGGACAATAGAAAAACGTGTTGCTCTTGAACTCTGACCACAATATCTAAGACAAGTACGCATCTGTACTAATCTTTTTACCCTCATGGTAATTTAAAATATAATTAATTATGCAGTGTATGATTACATTTAACAATATAAGAAAGCGGCGATGTATTTTTGTTTGGATGTTGTAGGGTTAAACCTCAGATTTCACTGTACACGTGTGTTTATATGAGACCTGTTACAACCTTTAAAATTTGTCTTTCTCTCTTATTCTTCCAGACTACTTCCTGATGCAAAATAATGAGCACCTCATGCGGACCCACGTGAGTCATTACGTTTTTGTCTGACGTGTCTTCGTTAAACTGAATAATCAATATATTTGAGTACGCAATTTCTGAGTCTCTTTGTTGTCCTATTAGGAGGCTATGGTGGATATGATCAATGATAGACCAGCAAATCGCAATATCTTAGATGCCTTGAGTTTTGGTTATAAATACGGTAAGACTTGTTTTTATTCTTACACACAAACACACACACACACACACACACCCTAATAGTCGTGCGTGATATCATATAAAAGCTATAACAGATATTTGGCCATGTGCATAAACGTAGCTACCATGTTTAACTAGTTTGACCAATTAGCCGTGAGCCATATTGTGGTAAAGTTAGTTTTATATTTGCACATTCGTTCATTTTTTAAAATGTTTTACCACACTACTTTGAATATTTGGTCTGAAATTGCATGCGAGTGTAACTTTAAAACAACATTAGCACTTTTTACTTGACCGAACAATGTTGTACTTTGATAGTCATTGGCAGCTAATATAATTTCCCTATTTAGAATTTTTAAACAAAAACTTTTCTAAAATGATATTATAAAGAAGAAAGTCAGAATGTGCAGATATAAAACAAACTTTACCCCAGTATGAGCCGTAGGTTATCAGCCTTGCATTTGGATTTAAGGTAGATCTTTATGTAAATCAGGGGTCTATGGAGTCAATCTAGGGCCATATATACTTGCAAAATAACAGAAAGTTTTGGAAACAAATAATAAAGTATTGAGCAAAATTTTTTTTAAAAATCGCCAAGCAAAAATGTATTTTTGAGAAATAAAAATTAATTTTGCTAACAAAAATAAAGAACCGCAAAGGAATAATGAAGTCTTGAAATTTAAGATTGAAAATGGCAAACAAAAGAAGATCTGCAAATAAAAGTCAAGCAGAGCAAAAAATAACTAAAATATTTGCACATGTTCAACCGTGAGTTTGCGATGCTGTTTTCACTTTACACTGCATGTTTTTGCACTTTTCACTTTGTGGCGTTGATTTGACAAGGGGGCGGAGTCAAGGGAAGGCGCAGGCCTTGCATATTGATATTTATTCATTTCCTACCTTGTTAAATCATTGTTGACAACTATTGTGAGAAATCATTAACATGATCAGTGTCTTCACATAGAGGAGTATCATTAATTATTATTATAACATATAATTAAAAGTAAATTGAGCAGATTTGTTATTATTGTGTATCAAACTGGTAGCCCTTCAGATTAATTGGTACCCAAAAAGTAGCTCTAAGTTTCAAAAAGGTTGGTGACCCCTGATATAAACGATCATGTGCATTTTCTACTTCTCTAAAGTTTAAGTTGTTTTTTCTGGGCTTGTGGTCACACTTGGCGAGTTTGTTTTGATGAAAACACATTTGGTGGGATTTTGAAAAGGTGTGAATGCTGCCATTCAAACCCTGTTGCACATCAAACAAAGCAAGCAAGACCCCCAAAAAGATGGCTATCTCTTCACTTCCAAACAAACATTCATGCAGTTTGACTGATTTATGCTTCAGTAACAAATCTAAAACAAACAACAGCAACAGAAAAGGGTGTCTATATATGCAACCTTAAAATGCAAGTAGGCTCAAAAATGTGGGTTTTTATCAGAGAATGTTCCCCTTTTACACACACACACACACACAAATCTGTGAAAACATCAGCTGTGAACTGTAATTTCTTGAGCAGTTTTAATTTGCACCAATCATTCTCAATCTTTTTCCATGCTCATCCAATGAAAACTACAAGAACCCTAATTTTCCCGTTTCCTCCTTTATTCTTTTATAGTAATATTTTCTAGTGTTATTATTTTTCAATTTCATTTAATTGTTTAGCAAAATAATTTTACGATGCATTTAAAAATCCCCTCTCAAAAAAATCTTAGTGAAATTTTAGTTTGTCCTGTAAGGTCATAATTGTGTCTTAGAATTTTATTCTAGTACTTTTTTAAAATGTGCCATATATATATATATATTAAAATGGGGAACAAGAAAACATGCTGTAAATGTATAAATATAAATGTAAATGGTGAATGAATTAATAGTTACTGTTGAATGTACAGATTCTTTTATAAAACGTCTCTTTTGTGATATTCCATTAGAAAAAAACTTGCTGTAAATTGAAAACTATGCAAATACATGAACTGTGTTCATCCAGAAACACTTGATAATCATAATAAACCATCATAAACGCATCAGTAATTAGTGCTCTGACAGTACACACACACACACACACAGGGTTTGGTTGCGAAGCAATCAAAATGTCATTAAAACAATTAAGATAATACTATGATTAACAATCTTTTCTGTAAAAAGTTTACTGATTACTTTAATTTAGCTAAAATCACACTCAAACTGAATTAAGGAGTGTGAATAACTGAATGTGGAGTCCTGTTTTAGCTATCATCGAAGTGTAGTATAGACATGTACAAAACTTAATCGTGCTATTACTGCTATGTGGGACATTTGGCCTCTTTTTGCAAAAAGAGAAACAAACTGCAATGGTCAACAGTTCTGACAACAAACAATAAAGCAAAGCTTTGAGCCAGAATTAATGTTCTCCATCGTCTGTTTGCATGTGGCAGACGTTTAACTGTATTTGGAGCTTTATAAAATTAACAATGAAACACCCAAAACTAGGCATGGGATGATAACTGTTTTCAAGGTATATTTGGAAAAGTCAAGGTTTTAAAACCACCAAAGTTTTCTGTAATACCGTTTCTAAGGTATGTGTAAGATTTTTTTATTTACACTTTTTTTTAGGACAACAGTATCTTCAACAGAAAATATATCCAAAGTTGCCATTTTAAATCAAGAAATCTGTGTTTTGAAACTAATGAAGAAAGCAGAAGTCGATGATTTATTTGAGTTATTTAGCCTGACATGTTTACTGCTCCAAAAACATTTAAATCTTTCAAAAAACAAAATATATTGTGTTCAAAGGGGAAACAGTTTTTTGTTTTTACCCAGACATTTAAAAAGTATATATTTTAGAGCAGTTATCACAATACCGTGAAGGTTATCAAACCGTCAGAATCTTAAACCGGCCCATGCCTACACAAAACTTTAAATGGTACCATAGCACAGACAAACTCTTTAGTGATGTCAGAGTTCAACACTAAGGATTTTTTCTACTGGCCCGAAGATTTTTACTGGCCCCACCAAAAAAAAAAGTTAACAGCAATTTCTTGGCTACATATTTTAAATAATGTGTCAAGAATAATGTCTGCAAATCTAGAATTTAAATGTAGAATTTAAAAATGTTAATAAATGTATAATGAGCAAAATGTGTTATGCAAAAAAAAAGAGCAGTATAGAAAATGTGCAGGTATTTTATTGCAGTTCTAAATTATTTAACAAAATGTAGCTGTCTTGCCAAACTGTGCAAAACATCACTTGCTTCCAAGATGTTAGAAACAGACATTTTCTTTTAACATCATAATTTGATGTTGCCGCCTCTTTGCTGCACTGGTTGTCACCAGGTTATGGAAAAAATAACATGCTCACAACATCCAATCACATAAAAGGAACCGAAAAACAATATTGTGTTTATGACATCGCAGTGAATGTAGCATTTAAAGGCTTAAAAGCACAAACCGTTTCACAATTCTAAGACTGTATTTGCACACAATTGAGAAATAGTCGCAGGCAAATTAAACTTTGACAAGGCCAGTAACAATCTTGTCTACTGTCCCAGCATCTCGCACACTGGCCCCGGGCCATCGGGCAGTTTTTATTGTTGAACCCTGGATGTGAAATTCTGGAGTGACATGTTGAAAATTGTGTCAGTCTCTTATAGTCTACCAAGAGTCTAAAATGAGTCTCATTTGGACAGAGTTGTCCTGTCTGTTGTATGTTTTAGGAGGGGCAGACTTAAGGTGGAGACATAGAACATGTGAATAAGGTAGATAGGTTAAAGAACCTGTCCAGACATTGACCAGACAAGTTTATCAGCAAAAGAGTTTCTTTGGCTCCACAAATGGATCCACAAATGGCGGTTACGACTCTGCCCGTAGCATTTGCATCACTTTGGGATCTGCCAGTGCTCAGGAAATAAAAGGTTTAATGTCTCTCACACCTTGGCTGCTAGAGTTTTGAATGAAATTGTATAATTTGTGCTTATTAAAACTAAAGACTTTACCTTTTCACTTATATTATTGTTCATTTGGAACTAGATTATATAAATTTTTATTTCCACAGACATTATGACATGTGCCATTAATCAGTCTACGTGCGATATATATAAAATGGGTACATGAAAGAGAAATATTCTTAAAGCAACCCATGTGAACTCAATCATAATATTGTCTAATTCATAATAAGGTAAATAATTAGATTACTGGTATAAACTTGCTGAAATAAGCTGAAGTGCATCTCATGCATGACTTCTGTATGTCACTTTTTTTTGGCCCTGATTACAATTTCCAGATGTAAAAGCTTTGTCAGCAACATTTGTTTGCTCTGTCTAGCCGAGAGGTTCATATCACGGGTGAATCACTTGGGTGTTTGGAGGCACCAACCCCATGTTTTTCCACAGTGCTACGAGAAACCAGTTTTTCTTCTACAAATAAAATGAATAGATGCAAGGCAAGCATTATCTAAAACTCAGACAATGTAGTTTAGTGTTTCATGACACTTTAAAAATCCTTAAAGGGCACTTGTGGTGAAAAACCTGTTTTTCAAGCTGTTTGGACAAACATATGTGTAGGTATAGTGTATATACCGTCATATTGGGGTGATATAAACACACCCAGTCCTTTTTTTTCTTTTCAATTTGACAACATAAAAACAGTGGACCAATTGGAGCGGTTTTCAGACCGACCGCAACTTGACGTAGGAGTGCGGTCCCCCCGTCCACCGAATTGATTAACATGTCCCGGTAGTCACGTGTATCATCATACCAACAAGACAGGACGAGCGCAAAGCAACCGGGAATAAAAGGTCTGTTCAGTTCGCTAGGATCATCAATCATCATCAAATGTGATCAAGAGTGTTTTACAAGTTTAAAAAGATTTAAAACGGTGCATGTGTGTAATGAATTACAGCGATTTGCTTTATCAGCACAGCCGCGTGTCAAGCCAATTATAAAAGAAGACGCTTCAATCCCAGTTTGTGGACGTTAAATCAGGTTTATTTTGTACATTTAGCATAACAGATATCCATACAGCAGTGGATATTAACCTGTATCCTGTCACATTTGTGTGAAAAAAGAGTGCAAAGCTAAACGAGCGTGCTGTCTGTGTGTGTGCGTGAACTTTGTAACGACATTGTGTGTGACTAGTTGTTGCAAATTTACAACAAATGCATCAAATACTGATTGGTAAAGTTCTTACTGTAGTATATCTCACAAACATTAAGTGAGATCTGCTTCCTTTATGTCTGTCTGTTGTCTGAATCAGCCGAGGGAGGAGATTAAGGCACGTAGGAACGGTGGGCGGGAAGGACTAGCCCTTAAGGCGCAGTACAACAAAACCGCTACCTGCTGCTAAAAGGTATAAAAAAAAACGTATAAAAAGTATAAGAAATAGTCTGAAGGGTGTTTTGAGCTGAAACTTTACAGACACATTCTGGAGACACAAAAGAGTTATATTAAATCTGAAAAAAAGGGTAAGCTAGGCGCCCTTTAATGATGATCTAGCTAGGACTAAATGCTTTTTTGTTTTATGAACCAAACTATGCGAGTGTGAACGCACCCTAATGAACTGTAGGTTTGTGTGAGATTAAAGCTGATTGTGACTTATTTATTTTTTGTGTTAAAGTTCCAGAACTGGACCCCTTTGCAGCTCAGTTTACTGGATATGATGATTCATCTGATGAGGATTATTATTATTATGATGACGATAAATACAGTAGTCGTACAAATAGCAGATACTGTGGCTTTTCACGCAACTTCCTAGACAGAGGTCTACCAAAACCAATAACAGCTGAGGTTTGTGTCAAATACACATGATTCACTTATTTAGTTTCATGTGAGCTCTATATTATTGTGATCATTATTCTGCTTTTTATTTCAGGAAGCGGAAAGAAATGCAAAAGAGCTAGTGGATGAGGAAGAAAAACTTAAGAAAAAAGCTGAGAAGAAAAAAATGAAAAAAATGGTGAGAGGCAACACACACTGGGTGTTTATCAGGTATTTGTAATCATGAATCATAATCATAAGTGCTACCTCACTTCAATATAACAGAGACAAAAGGAGAGACGTCGCCTGGAAAAATTAGAGAAAGAAAATGCAAATAAAGGAAAAAATAAACTGGTGAGTGATTGTTTGTTAGGGCTGGGATGATAAATTGATGCATTACGAAAAGTGTAGGTATTCTTACATTTTCAGGATGTGCCGACTCTCTCTGGAATCGATTCTGAGCTTAGGTTTTTAATAGCAGATGGGACAAATTTAGGCTAGTTCTTAACTATACACTCAATTAAAGAAGACTGCTTGTTTGTAGTTATGTAGGTTAAGAAATGTACTTGCACCTTGGTTTTTACACCACAAGATTAATATTTGCTGTTTACTATGAATACTTGTAATTCACTTAACATTAATAATCATTAGTTTAAGGCCCAGTTTATACTAATACGTTTTTGTTTTAAAATGCATAAGTTTTGCTACGGTTACGCTGTTTTTCGAGCGCCAAAAACACTGAAGAGGCCGTTTTCGTTTTAGAATGCGTACGTGTGGATATGGGAAAATGGAGACATTTGAAAACAGAGGCAGGGCTGCTAACATTCGCCTATCTGATTCGACTTTTTCCTCAGTATTAAGTAGCCTACACACAGTTTAGTCTTGCATCCTCTCCTTGTAAGTTCAGACTTTGCAAGTTTGAAATCGAAGACAAACTCCTGAGGACACATTGGGAGTCCTGGTGGTGGTGTGAAGAGAAGCCCTTTGTGAAGCGCTTTGGGTGTATGACCATACACGATAAATGCGCTATATAAAAAAAAATACACACGCACACGTCGGGTAAATCTTCAAAGGGAACAGTGTAGGCTACCTCATTCACGTCATCCTGGCTACATTGTTTACTACCTTAACAATAAAATGAAAACATGATATAAGAAACTGCCTATTTACAGTTTGATATTAACTTAACAGACACCAAAAATGTTTAGGCATTTTGTAGCTGCATTATTTATATGACCGTCATCTTCTCTGTATGCATATTTATAACAAAACGGAGCCTATAACATTACTGCCTCTCATTTTCATAGAAAATACTAAATCTACTCTCTCTTTCACTGAATATCAGTTTTAATAATCAATAATGGCCTTTATAATAGTATAACGTACAATAAGTTTATACATGATAGGAAGTAAAGACAAGCAATCAGTCAAATGTGCAGAATTAGTGTACGCGGTTACATAAATGAATATATTAACTTATCTTTGCACTTAGCCAAAACACGTTACCTGAGAACAAGTAATAGATTCAAAGGATGAAATTCGGGGAATATTTCGTTAGATATTAGACAAAATTAATTAAATATCACGTTTAACAAATATAGTGAGATTAGATCCAGCGGTAGATCCTTGATGAGCAGTCCGACATGCACAGCTTTCATTGCTGCAGCGCATGCCTGAGTGCGTGTGTGAGGTCACGTGATGTGCGTTTTTCAGCAGTGTAATGTGGACGGAGAGTTGTTCAGAAATGCTGGGTGAAACGCCAGCATGGACGCGGATCATTTTCATTCTAAAATGCCTTTTTAAAACTAAAATGTGCTCGTGAATTCAAGTTCAACACTTAGTTCAAGTAGTTTGTGTTATGCTAGGTTCACTCCAAAACACATCCATCTTGACTTGACTCCCGTTTTTTTTTTTCGCCTCACACAATTTTTCCCACTTTATTTTTTCTGCAAATTCGTTTGAACTTGTGTAGAAGATGTGATTATATTGAATTTTATACATTTGTGACAAATGCAGTGTGCTCTCGGTGTCATTCATGCAATTATATTTGCGCTTTTGTATATGTATGTAATCCGCTTTAGCGAATACTTCAATCCAAAAGCAAATCGCCATGCATTCGGGTGATCTCAGAAACGATACAGAATGATTTCTTAATTCTAAATGCACCAATGTATTTTCCCAGCTTTATTGTTTGAATGTGCCATATATGGCAAACTTCCATTTTGAATTTGCCTTACTGAAATTATGCTGACTGTTTTATTTACCTATTTTTTTCCCACTTTGTTTTTAGGTACAAGTTGACCCTGGACCAGAAAAGACCAAACATGCAGATAAAGATAATGAAAATAAAGATAAAAAATGTAAAAGTTGTTCATCTGTGCCTCCTGACCCTCAGCCCATTTCAGCACCTGTGTCGAGCAGTGATAGCAGTAGTGATGAGGAAGACGATAAAGAGGAAGATTCGGCAATGGAACCAGAGGTAGGTTTGTTTTTAAATCTTCTGCGATAACTTGACTAGTGCTGTGTAATGATTAATCATTACTTTCCATATACGAAATAAACGTTTGCATTCTTTTTTTGTTTTTTTACATAATATATGTGCATGTATTGGGTCTATATCAAGTGTGCCACATGCCTGCTTTTGAGCAAGGGGCAACCTCACGCTCTCCCTCGGGAAGCCAATACGGAAGTAACTAAAACTGCAATTCATCGACTCGCCTTGGGGGGCTGGCTCCAGGAAGTCCAGGTCATTTCTGACTGCAATGGGAAATTGGCCATTTTTACAGCTGATAAAAACATGCTTACAGCCTGGTACAAATGATGGCTTTGGTGCCTATAGCCATGATTAACCTTCATGACAACTGTGAGGGGGGTGAATTTTTTTATAACTCATCCGTTTCGTTTTATTAAGTTATATTAAGTCTGCATAATTAAGGGCGTGGCCACTTGAGTGACAGCTAGGTCTCGCTGCTCGCTGTCTCGTCACCTGAGCTGATTACGGCTAATTAGCCGATAAACTCGGCATATACATCGCATTTTTGTGTTGGTTAATGTTTCTTTACACAGTCAGTTGCCTTTTGGGATTATTTCCTACAATTATCAGGTGATATGGTATGCTGTGTGCACTTAATTGTGCTCATAAACCATTCACGTGGCCTCCGTTTCCCTGGTGAGTAAAGTTATATACTTGTATACCATCTCTATAAATGTGTGTGTTTTATTTAAGATCATTTATCATTTATAATGTTCTTTAGAGCTGTAATGCACTCCAGAATGTGACAGATTGATTAGCTGTAGGCTATAAAACAGTCATATGAAGCGTTGTCATACAGTGTTGTGATGCCTGGATTTCATCAATAGTCTTGGATTTACTAACACAGACTATAATTGAAGTGTTTGGATGCATTTCGTGTTTTCCTCCTGTTGAAAAATGCCATAAGAACAATGCTTAGTGGCTCAATGTATTACAACAGTGTTTTTAAAAGTCTAAACACTTTATTGATATAGTGTACAACCAAGCACATGTGATTAGAACACAAACGAGTTGCAGGTAATAAAGTATCAAGCGTTTCTCCCAAAGTAAGCTCTGTCTAAACCAGGTCCAAGCAAAATGCCAGCACGTGTCTGTAGCTCCGCTCACTCTCCGCCTTTTTGCCCTTGTTTGGTATCCCGCCGTGGGTGCGATGACGCGTGAACAAAATGGCGATGGTTGGCTGCGCCTACTTTTAGCTTCATGTGCGCTCTTCAGAAACCTATGGGTGATGTCACGGATGCTCCGTCCATATATTTTACAGTCAATGCTTTTGAGTGATGCTCCCGGCCGTTAGATCGCCCCCTGGGGGCTGGCTGCAGTACAAGTGATAAAGCTCCCCTCCTCTGTGTTAATGAACGAGACTTGAGCCCAAATAAAACAATTTATCACACTTGCTATAAAATTTCCTGATAGATAGTTTTGGTCAATTAAAGCACTAGTTATCAAGCTGATATAGGTGCAGATCTTCATTTTTGTGAACAGTATGTTTTTAGCCAGTAATTTAATGCTATAAAAACGAGGCGTGTCATCGTGATTGACAATTTCCAAAAGCAGACTGTTGGAGCTTCGGGAGGAGATTGAAGTGTTATTATTCCATTTCTGTGTTATTTTACCATGATAAAATGAGTTGTTCAGCAGTAAACTATACTTTCTGACATACAGGATCTGGTGGAACACTGTTTATTCAGTAAGGTCAGGGTTTTATCGGGCTTTATTAGTTTGCTGATACACGCCTAGCCATGACGGGGAAAATACAGGTGATCGCTGTCTAGCAGTAATTCCCTATATGGGTCTGAAATAATAATTAGGAAGACAAAACTAATGTTAGCTGATCTCCATATTGATCTACTGTAACGTTATTTGAACTTGATTTAAAGGACGTCGCTGACATTTTGAGTTTCAGCATGTTATTAAGTTAATCTACTGAATTTGCTGTTATAAAATATTAATGTTCTCGAAGCAGAATCTTAACAAATAGAGCTGTAAATGTTATATTATTTATATACATCATTTACCATTGGATTTTTATTAAAAAACTCCTAATAAACATTAAGATGAATGTAAATCCTCTTTGCCAGATGTAATGAAGGCATCGAATAAACCATAAGAAAATGGAGGCAAAAAAATGATAAACAATATACAAGCGATGTTGCAGCAGCTGATGGACAACAGTTGATGTATTAATACTGTGAAGTTTATTGTACAAATTGACAAGGATTATTTTATATAGTGCAGGGATGGGATGTGTAAATATCCTGTTGATATTTAGAAATCTGCTGTATTTATCTTTTAAACGCATGATTAAACGCATAAATCGTTATTTATTTTCTGTATATTTTGGGTCCTGTTGATTGCTAATTGACAAAAACCTTTCTAAAATGTATGTGTTGTTTATGTTATTGTTCATATTTTACAGTTGTTATTTCTACCCTTGTGAAGATAATAAATACCAACAACCTGTTATAAAAGAAATATTTTTTGTTCTCATAGCTTAGCCAACTTGCATGATGGTCTGCTAGAGCGCATGAAAGATTGTTTATTTCTGCAGTCCAACATATATTGTTTTTATTAAATTTTAACAGCTTACATCCCACTGTTTTTAAATAAATCGTATATTATTACGTGTTTTTAAATGTAAGTGCTTATTTATATTAGCGAGCCTTTGTTTTAGTGCAGATCCAATTTCAGCAGTCTTTTGCGACAGTTTGTGCCCGTCATGAGGTGTTGTGCCTTCAAAGTGTTCAATGGGAAAAGGTGCTGTCGCATGTCCAGATTTTTTTTTACAGTCATTGGTGTACATGTATAAATGCACACAGCTGTGTATATACTTTAAGAAC
Source organism: Danio aesculapii (assembly GCF_903798145.1). NCBI lineage: Eukaryota > Metazoa > Chordata > Actinopteri > Cypriniformes > Danionidae > Danio > Danio aesculapii. Next base: position 43,266,926 of record NC_079447.1, on the reverse strand, counting down.
GTTTACACCTATATTAATATTATATATCAATTTGTGGTAACCCTTTACAACAAAGTTGGAATAGTTAATGCTGATATATTTACTAATATGAGCAAACAATGAGCAATACATTTATTACAGTATTTATCTTCATGAATGAGAATAAATGAACAACAGGTACTAGTTCTAATTAACTCGCAGTGCATTATCTGATGTTAACAAGTACATCTTTGGATTTTAATATTGCCTTTATTGTTTAGCTATGATTAATAAATTCTGTATTGTTCATGTTAGTAAGTCCATTAACCGGTATTAATTAATAAAACCGTGTTTTTAAGTGTGACCAATATTGTTTTAGAAAAATATTTTATATAATTATGTGTATATACATATTGCATATATGGATGTGTGTGTGTGTGTGTATATATATATATATATATATATATATATATATATATATATATATATACATACATACATACATACATACATACATACATACATACACACACACACACACACACACACACACACACACACACACACACACACACACACACACACACACACACACACACACACACATAACAAATATACACAGTACACACACGGTAACTTTTGTTTTAGAATCGATTAGCTGTGATTGTTCCAATGGCACTAGATATGACTCTCCTGTGACATTTTCCAAGCTTGACAGAGCCATTTGTTTTTTGGAAATAGTTTTAGTGACTTTTATTTTGTGTGTTTCAGGAGCTCGACATGAATAGCTGCTTTGTGTCAAACGCAGCTGCTATTGCCAAACGCAAACTGGAACAGAAACCTAAACCTGACAAGAAGCCCACTCAAGCAAACCCAAAAAAAGAACACGAATCCCAGCAGAAAGCCACTGCGATGCCACAAAAACAGGTGGGCGGAGTGAGAAAGATAAATGTGTAAACACTCAGGGTTTTGATAAGAAGTTGAGGGAAGGTGCTCAGAAGAATTATAACGGACTCGTTCTCGTGACTTTCCTTGTACAAGTGATTGGGTGTCCTTAAAACCGTAATCAGCTGCCTAGTGAGTCAGTGTTGTGCAGTTTTATTATCTAGAACATTCAGATGAGCTGTGAAGACGATAAGGTGATTTATATAATCACTATTTAACTTCATAGAAAAAATAAAGGGAACATCTTCATTTTAACTGCTTTGACTTAATTTTAAACTACTTTAATTCTTTATATACAGATGTGGATGAAGTTGTTGGTCCTCTTCATTAGTTTGCTTTCTTTTAATGTTTCTGTTCAAGCACCATTTGAAAGTAATCCGATTTTCATTAGTTTACTTTCAGCAGTTTTTCAATTTAATCACTACTTTTTCAGTTTCAAGTTATTTCAGTGAACTCTGCAGTGTTTCTTTCTTCAATAGATGGCTACCAACAATTTTGTCCATGTCTATAGATATTTTGAGTTTTATAAAATAGTTGTGGAGAATTGTTTACACAGAATTGTAAGAGAGGAGAGGAGAGTTTTTAAGGGAATAGATTTTAAATAACATGACTGTTTCTGATGGGTCAATACTTTACTAAAAATACTTTAATGTATTGAAATAAGTTTCCTAAACTTGAGTAATTCTAATTAATAACCATGTTTTACAATATTATTTGTACTAAATTTAATAAAAAATGCAGTCTTGCTGAGTACAGGAGAGAAGCTTCAATCTTTTTTACTGGACATATGTCATATTCTTGATTAGGGATGCACCGATCCCGATACTTGGATCAGATATCGGTTCGATACCACATATTGTTGCTCGATCAGGTATCGGCCAGCTGGTACAGATCCAAATCCGATCTTGCGCGTGCGCTATATTCAGTGTAATTTATAAGCCAACAAAAGCCACGAAGATAGCCTATTATGAGGCACTAGAAAGTTGTCATATAGGCCTACTATATCCCAAATGTTCTGAAGCCCTTTCATAGTTTAATGTGATGTACACATGAATATTAAAGTGCTTAAATTCATGTTCAGTTCAGCGCTTTCCTCCGCTGCACCTGTCAATCATTCCCCATTTGTTCACAATTCAAATTACATGTCTCATTCATGACAACGTGAGAGAATTTTTCCAAGACTACTTGTTCCTGTTTAAATAATAAGTGGAGAAATGCATTTAGTTTTGCATTAAATGGGTTCATTTTGACCTGCAACAAGGAGGTCATTGCTGTTTCTAAATCATGTTGCGCTGTGTCTGTTAGATCAGCGGATCGCATTCGCAAAACTGAAGTACAGATGGTTATTACATGCCCTTTACACACAAAGTAGGTCTATCTGAAATTCTAAATTAGAAAAGGCTCTATAAGACATTGGACTGATCCTCAATGCACTGATTTCTTCCCTTTGTGCTGCTGTTTTGGAAGTGTCCGCAGATACCGGAGGGCTGCGCGCTGTCTCAGTGATGCATCAAGTGCTTCATTCATGCAGTTGGTTGGGCAGACGCGACATGTGCCGCTCAGTAAAATTATTCTCACAATGAGTTTCTGTTCTCTCATCCTTCCGACTGAGTTTATTCTTCAGAGAGGAATACTTTAAGTGCTGCGAATAGTTTGTAAAACCTGGCTCATTGTGTTCAAAGTAGTTGATTAAATTAATAAAAGGGAAACTGGCGGGGGCAATATGGATTATCATTAACAGAAAATTATTTAGCCTAACATAGGCTACTCTGAAACTAAATATTTCACTGTCATTTTATTTTATTAATATTTTATTTAACAGACCAGTTTGTTGCTGAAGCATAAGCGGACCTTGTTTTGAAGTTCACCTCAAATATTCTTATTTATTTTATAGGTAACTGACCAATAAAATAACCAACAAATACCAAACGAAATTAGTTTCAAAAAGATCATTTTTCAGACAAAAAAATTACTTTTCAGACATGCTTTCAGTTTCTCCATATCACTCGCGGCAAGTTTAGGCATGGGAATGTTTAAGTAAAACTGGCCTCAGACGGTTTAGTTTAGTCTGCTTCAAACCTGCAGGAAAATATCAAGCTTTGCTAAAAGGCTGGTTATTTTAGCAACAATTAGGGTCAATATTGGTACCCTAGTACAGATTTCAAAGAAAAACCTTAATATTAAAAAAGGTAACAATCTGGACCGCAACAGATCAATGTCATAACGAATGCTCAAATAATGTATCGTATAGTTTATAGCAAGCATCATGTTTTAATTAGATTGTGCCATCTGTCATATATAGTAGGCCTATAGGTTTGTTATTTTTACTAAAGAAGCTATAGGCTATTATTTGAGTTTAGCACCAGAACTATAGAAACTGTGTTATGTTTATAAAAAACAAAAAACAAACATCGGCTCAGGATCGGATCTGTATTGATAGAATTTTAGTATCTAGATCAGATCGGTTCCAAAAAATGGTATCGGGGCATCCCTATTCTTGCTAAAATCAAGGTGATTTATTAGTTTATATGTTTAATCAAAAATAACTATTTTTGATGGTCTGTATTTCCAAATATCTTTCAATCTTGTAGGTTGCTAAAGAAGAGGCGAAGGCAGAGGAGTCTGTCAATGCAAATGATTTTATTACAAGAAGTGTGGAGCTGGCAGGTGTGTGAGTGGAGTTTACATAATAAAGAAATGGATTAGGTATGAAATGTCCCCCTAATTCTCTTTTCTTTTTAACAGTAATAGGTAATCAGTACGCCGGCTCAGGGAATATGGAGATGGCTGTGAAGTATTTTACCGATGCTATAAAGCACAACCCTAAAGAGTATAAGTAAGAGTCCAAACCAACAGTTTTAACTGTAGCATGGCTCAAAATGACAACTACAATGTTTTAAGAGGTCATTTTAATGTTTGCACTTTTCTATTTGCTGCAGGTTATTTGGAAATCGTTCTTTCTGCTATGAAAAGATGTTTCAGTATGAGAAATCTTTAACTGATGCTGAAATTGCTCTTTCTATGAACCCCAAGTGGATTAAAGGGCTTTACAGAAAAGGCAAAGCATTGGTTGGACTAAAGGTATTTATTATATCTTCTAGCTGTGTCATCCATCACTTTAGCCCTGGTATTGACTTGGTGTCAACTTGCGTTTACTGTGAATGGAATACAAGTGGTCAGCTATGGTGCATTAGTGTTTCCATCTCTTTAGAGTAGGGCTGCACAATATGGCCAATAATTTATTGCTATTAAATGCTGGATATATTTCTGCTGTGTGTGTGTACACAATTAAACAGGAAAATTGGTGGTATGAGCACATACAAGTTCAGAATGCACTGATTGCGGTATACTTTGTGAAAGGGCTCATGTTAAATATTTGTCATTTTGTGACTCAGAGAAAATTATTTAATTAAAATCATGATTATCATTGTTTCATCACCCTGGTCAGATTTATTCACCAGTGCAGATTGATCCACCAAATCCCCTTCTGTTCTCACAGTAGTGTTGTTTCTCCTCTCAGAGATATAATGAAGCCAGACTTACATATGCTGAAGTGTTAAAACTGGACAGCACTTGTAAAGACGCGGCTGAGGAGATTATGAGAGTGCAGCTCATGCAACTTATGGTGAGAGGACATGAATAGGCATTATTACATAAGCGCTGATGCTGTGTAACTGTTTTTAGTTTGCTACATTTTGGTTGTTTGTTAATAATTATGTATGTGACCATTTGGAAATGCCCTTGTTTTACCCACAGGAAATGGGATTCACCAAAGAACAGAGTTCAAATGCACTTATAATCCATGGAACTGTAGAAAGAGCCCTAGAAAGTATGTCTGGGCTATCAGGTATGATAACACATGACACAATATGCATATTGGGGTCGGAAATTAGCTTCTGCAAAAAAGTGACCTCCTATTATATCATTAATAGGCTGTATCTTTGAGTTTATTTGGTAATCACTGTTTTATTTGATGGGAAAAAAAACTGATTCCTGCTTTCTAGGTTGTCCATGAATCCTGTAGATTGATAGATTTATGCAAGGGACATTTTTTTGCTGTGAAAATCAAGATGTAATTGGTGTAAATGCCACACGATCTATCGGTTGCAACAGGCTCTTTTGAGCTTTGAGCTAAAATATTTATTGTGTGTGTGTGTGTATACAGTTGAAGTCAGAATTATTAGCCTCCCTTTGAATTTTTAAATATTTCCCAAATTATGTTTAAAAGAGAAAGGAAATTTTCACAGTATGTCTGATTTATAATTGATGAGTTCAGATGCAAAACCTAAATCCCTAAATCCATCAGACCTCTTTTCTTGTAAATGAGCATTTTCTATCAGGCTCCTATAATAAGGTTCAGAAGTTTAATAGATAATGAAAAGGTTATTAGCTAATAAATAACTTTTTTTCATAAATGTCACTTTAGCCAATTCTTTGCTTTTAAACACGGTAGATTTTCTTTTGCATCAAAACCAGCTAAATCCACTTCTGCTTTTTTGCAAAAACCTCTAAATTCACATATTGAGACAAGACAATGTAATTGGTTGAAAAATCACTAAAGATGCCATTAGAAATTATTTTACCAAACATAAAACACATACACAAACATCAATATCTGTACATTGTCCATTTAATATAAAAAGCTTATCAGACGTATAGGTAATATGAAGTTATATAAATAATGTATAGTTGTATACATTATACTTTTCTTTTTAAAATAGCTTAAATTAGCAAATAAAACACAAGGTAGGCCTACTGGGCAAAAAGGGGATGTCTCTCAGACACTTTTGAAAGCTGTCATTCATTCATCCTCACCATACTCAAGGTCTTGGTCTCTTTTTTTGTCTCTTGTTTATCCTCATAGCATCCACGTGGGATAAAAGAACGGCATCTTAACTTCATCTTTTGTGAAGCGCAGTCGCCGCTTAATGTAAATGTAAATTGTTAGTGAATCAGAGTCATTCAAAGTAGCGTCGCTGCGCAAAAAAGCGTAATGAATCCATGCTACACTTCAGACTGTACAGTGTGTTTTGTTTTTATTATAATGCACTGAGTTTTGAGGTAAGGGACGTTTTCATTTGCCATTCAGTGACATTTAGACAGGCTCACGCAGTTCATCAAACTCCATCTTTTAAAATCGAAAGCGTAATAAAACATTCTCATAAAAGCCGGCGTATCAGCGCGCTGCTACATTGAAAACATATGATTCAATTCGCGCCTTCTGATTGGTTCTCGGGATATAGCGGCTTTTGCTGTTAAAGGCAAGTGGCGTCTTAAGTAATAACTAGTCAAATATTATTTACTGTCATCATGGCAAAGATAAAAGAAATCAGTTATTAGAAATGAGTTATTAAAACTGTTATGTTTAAAAATGTGTTGAGAAAATTTCACTTCTTATATTTTTCTCCTTACCTTTTTTAGAGAGGCACTAATGTTTATATTAAATGATATTTTAGCCCAAAATCCTTTTAATTTCCTTCACTCCTTGAATAAAAAAATGCACAAAAGCACACACACATATCACTCTAAATGTGTGCTCAGCCAAGCAGCAAAAAGTGCAAAAATATATTCAACAAGGCTCCAAAAATACCAATTTCTTAAAATAAAAAGGAACTAATATCTAATATGTTGGTAAGAGCTGATCTGGAACCCAGTTGCACAGCATATTTCAATTATGAGACAATTAAAGTTGTTAAGTGTCCGCGTTGTAGGGAAGATCTTGACAAAATGCTGTTACAATGTGAATCCTTTTGGATTTTCACTTTAGATACGCTGTCTCTGAGAGGTTTAACTGAGGAGTTTGATATTCGTCCATTCCTTTACCCAAACAACTAATTAAACATTAAAAGTTTTTGGCAGTTTTGTTGTATTATTTCTTTATTCTGTAATGTTTTTCTTTAATTATTATTAGGATTTGTTTTTGAATGTCTAATTTACTCATGTATATTTGTCTCTTTTTTTTGGTTGTGAGATAATGTATGAGATCATGTTATTCTGAAGTGTATGTAAAGAGCAACATGCTGTGATGAATATGTCTGATGTCTGAGCTGGTGTACTCAAAACGCTTTGGTAGCCTTTTTAATTTAAAAAAATGGGAATTTTTGGAGCATTGTTGTTGCCGCCTTGTTGAATATATTCCTCACTGCTTGTATCAGCTAAAAAGCAGGATTTTTTTGAGCATTTTGACACTAATTTACATATAAATAAATTGTAAGTGGGACAGATTTAAAACAAGTAATTAGTTTGCACTAATAACACTCTCATTCTTTTCAGGTTTAGCCCCTGTCCTTGCGCCCAGAGAAAACGAGTTTAAATCAGTACAGTACAAACACCCTCAATCTCCAGCTAAATTCCCTCTCATGCCTCTTCCTCAAAACCAGCCTCGACCCAGCATGCCAACTACTGCTCCATTTCCCCCTAATACCCCGTAAGGCGCACACACATATCCCAGCATTCATGGTGCTAAACCATTCACCCCAAAAACACCTCAGTCTTAATGTCTCTTTCACTCCTAAACAGAGAGCTGTTTCCCATCTGGGTCGGAGATTTGGTGACTTCTATAACAGGGGCCAAGCTTTATGACCTATTCAGATCGTAAGTGAACTGCTTGGTTTTGTAAAAGTGTTCTTTCAACCATTGGTGTCATTTGAGCTTCTTTTAAACTATCGAAAACTATTTGTCTCTGTGAAACAGTGTTGGGAATATCCATAATGTAAGAGTGTTGCCTGACAGATACTGCGCTTTTGTTAACTACACCAGCAAGGACAGCTGTGAGAAAGCCATACAAATGTTCAATGTGAGTATGTTTGCTTTCAGTTCAACGTTCAAAAGAAAGCTTTAGTGTTAAGATTTTTTATGGCCTAATATAATGTGAATGATATCTCTTACGGAAATGTGTAAATGTTTTACGCTATTTAAAAGCTGCATTTTCCTATACTTTTCTACTTTGAGACACCATTACAATCTGTGAGCTAATGTCATCGCTTGCCATATTGTGGGGTTGTAATTTTCAGTTTAAGGATGACAAGTGAAGCAATGTCTTTGCTGCTTTCGAAGTGATGAGAAGAGAATGGACCAATGGGTCATTTTGAGGCATTTAGTCAACCATAGCTACTGAAAGAACTTGTAGCTGGGAATATACCGGTAGACTTAAACCAAATTCAGGATTTGATTCCACTTTAATGAAAATATTTTAAACAAACTCAATCTAGACATTTTGAAGAAAATGGCATGTTTTACTATAGATTTTAGACCTAGGGCGCCGCCATCTTGGAATATCGCTGCGTCTGACTTCACGGGGTTGGTTCCGTTCTCTCAGCTGAACAGATACAGTGGAAGTAAAGGACTGAACACTGAGACTGGACTGCCTAATTTAACCCAATGCGTGAAGTTATGTACGTGGTGCAAATACAAGCATTAGATAGATAGATAGATAGATAGATAGATAGATAGATAGATAGACAGATAGACAGACAGACAGACAGACAGACAGATAGATAGACAGACAGATAGATAGATATCTGATGGACGGATGGATGGATGGATTTGATTTGATTGATTCTTTTTTTTTTTCCCTTTAAAGAACCGATCATTTGATTCGCTTTGGTCCACTCACTATATTAATCTGCCTGACTACCTAAATGTATTTAAATATACCAGACACTGTAAAAAGATCATTCCCAGCCACTAGACTTTTCTGACAGGGTATTTGAGTGTCAGAATGTTGTGGGACTGCTTTACAGGAGGTATTATTATGGATAGCGAAATTTTAGTGGTTTTTATTTATTTTTAATTTTTTTTAATCATGATAGTAAAACACGAACACGGTTATGAATATATTAAAACATGTGCTTGTTTGTTGTAAAAATTTGTAATAACGAAAAAAAATTTTAATTTGTGCATCTCCTGAAGGAAGGGGTGCAGCTATCCTGCCATTGTGGCTGGTGTATTCTGGGAAATTTTCTTACCCCTTGGTTTCTTACCCCTTCCCCTTACCCCTACGTCTTTAAGCTAAAGAGAATTAGGATACCCCTTCACGTGAATGCGCAAAACGAGGGGTAAGGGGAAGGGCTAAGGGGTAGAATTGGGCCTAAGACTCAAAATCACTCCTTAAAGGAAAACGTCACCAACATAAGGAATAATCAATCATTAATCTAAAGCCTCTTGAAATCCCACCCATTTGCAGTTGATTTGCCCAGTTGGAGCTGGCTCCAACCTTTATTTATTCCTAACTCCATGAAATAGTGTCATATTTCACTGTATCCATGTGACTTTTTTTTTTCACAAACTCACTTGTGACAGATTATTAGATAAGTAATATTCCGGAAATCAGAATTTACAGTGTATGCTTGGCTTTAAGGGACAATATTCGCTTTATATTAAGCCATTCAAGTCTTAATAAAATCCATTCTTGAGGCTTTGCTTACAGCGCTGAATCATTTCTGTCTTTTTAGTGAAGGGAAGGCAAAATGACAGTTTGTGTGTGTTTCTGTGGACTGTAGGGTCATGTCATTGATGGGGCAACTCTAGTAGTGCGTTATCCAGATAGGATTCACACTCGTCTCGGAATGTCTAGAGATGCTTCAACTGAGTCCTCAGGAAAGAATGGGTGAGTGAACTGGTAAATACTGCATTGTTGCAGACAGTGTGTATTGCACACAAATGAAACCTCACTCTGTTGAGATGCACATCAGAAGTGCAGCCTTTATCCTCTGTGGGTCAATTTAAAAATAGTTACTCATAGCTCCATAGAGGGCAAAAATGTATGTATTAGTTATAAGATAATGTTTCAATTTTTTTGTGCTTTTTTTTTTTTTTTTTTTTTTTTTTTTTTTTAAAGCATCAGTACAGGTAATAACTAACAAAAATACATAATTTCTTATGATTATTAATCCTTTATATTACAGTTTTTCTTAAAGCTGTGTCGTTTTTAATAATAAAAAAGACACAGTGAAATCTTAATTTGTAAAGAAGAAAAAAAACGCACGCAAATTTTTCATATACATTAGAGATGCTCATTTCGGTTTATTTTACCAACCGACAGCCGCAGCTTGTTAACCGAATATTAACCGTTAACAGATTAATATTAAAATATTATTTAATAAAAAAAAAATAAATAAAAAATGTCTATTGTGTGACACGTTAAATATTGCATTTTAAAATACTGATTTATTTTAACATGCGAACAGCAGCATACAGAACAACAACAGAGCGTGTTCACGCGCCCGCAGTGTGTCCAACAGCATAGAAAAAAAAGGAAAATGCAATTTATTTATTCTAAATAAAAAGAATAAAATAAATCCTGCTCTAGATCTATCACTTCAATGACAAATTTAGATTACAAAACGAAAACACAGAGTTCTTTAAGAACCGGCATAGGCCGTTTGTCCAATCATGTTTTTTTTGTTTTTTCTTTCCATCAAATAAAAATATCAGGCTACCTCAAATAGATCGCTCCACTGAAAATATGCATGTAATTAATGCTCCGCTGTTATTCTTATATCCCAAACCCCCTTTCAACATTTTTAATAGAAGTCATTAGTTTAAAGATTATCTCATAATAACTTATTTCCTTCGTCTCACTCTTGGTTCATGTGCACGCGCTGCTTGTGAACTTTAGGGCTCATATGTTGACTTTTTGTAAAGTATAGGCTACTATAGCATATAACAATTTTGTTGTTTACATATGATATTGCATTAATTTGCATACACGTTTTATAAGCAATAAAATGAAAGCTTCAGTTTGGTGCGGAGTTGACGTTATGCAAAATTCAAGTCAATCACTGGATTTGTTTAATTCATAGATTATGTAGGCCATTTTAAAAACTGATATTATATAAGAACTATTCATAACTGTAATTTTCCAAATGGAAAAAAGGTTGGTTTGTTGGTTATACATCAAATCATCAATAGCCTATTTGTTGAGTTTATGACGCGGCTCCAGAGGCCATCAGCATCAGCGCTGGTTTGTCAACTTTTCTGTGTCAAACAGTGACCAGAAATATTCTTCCTTCATTTTGCTTCTTTGGCAAAATACGTCTGTAGACACGTGTGGTTGCACGTGTTACCAAAATGTTACCAAATATTACGTGTTACCAAATATTTGTTGCACATCAGGGGCCGATCACACCGATCACGCTTTTCCATTCCAAAAAAGCGAGGCGCACCACACTGCCTTTTATTTTGACAAGAAAAAAAAAGAAGCGGTTTTTATGTCACTATAGGAAACGACTGAATCAGCTGGTCTATTGTGTGTGAGTGTTGCTGTCAATGTTGTTATAATTGTAATATTTAATAATAACATAGTGATAGTCAAGATTTGTAAAGTAATACAGCTCTGGATAACTTGAAACAGCGACCACAAGTCTCTTCTCCATTATTAAAAGTTATCCATCATCTTGACAACACAAACACGGCAGGCACCTCAACAGAAACCCCACCTCTGCTTTCATACTGACGTAATGCGCTTTTCCGCTTAGGGTTTAGTTTTATGTCAACTGCGAGAACACAGCGCGCAATAATATAATGTGAGGCACGCAGGGTGCATAAGCAGCGCACAAAACACTCACAGCCGATAATAAACCATTCAAAAAATGCCCTTTTCAACACAAAAAGCGCTGTCGGGGATCGACGCGGTAAAGTCTAGATTGGATACGCAGCCGGGTGGAAAGTGCGATATGCACATCAATATAGCAACATTTTTTATGACACTGTATAACAATAATTAATAATTTTACAGTACTGTGACGGTTGGGTTTAAGGTTGGGTGGGGGTAGGCATTAAAAAATACAATTTATTGGGTAATTTAATAGATCACAAATAATACTCTGTACAACTACTGTTTTTACGTTACTGTGACGATTGGGTTTAGGTTAGGTTTACGTTAATAAAATACAATAAATGGGAAATTTTATAAATAATATAAATAGTTCTCGTTAACTTCCAGCTGCAACTGTATCCAATCTAGCAACAACCAATCAGCCCCTTATGCTAGTGGTGGGCAAAGCGAGGCTTCATGAAACAATGAAACAGTCGAAGCTTCGAAACGTTCCGAAACCCCACTCTACGATGACACCTAGTGGTCATTTTTTATGTATTGCACTGGAACAGCTTCAGCAAAGAACAGTTTGAGTTTTCGAGTGATTTAGTGGAGTGGTTAGGGTTCCTGACTATCATGCGGGGATATTGGGTTCGAGTCCAGGCTGATATAGCTATTTTGAAATGCTTTGTTCTTGTATCGTTTTGTTTCAACATAGGTCTGACATCCGAATAAACACTTTGTGAATAAATATGTCTTGGTTAGGTCACAAAACAGGGTTGTTGCTAGATCAGACACAGTTGTGGCCAGAAGTTATCAAGAATTATTTGTTATTCATTAAATTTCCCATTGTATTTTATTAACTTCTATAAACCCAACCATCACAGTACTGTTAAAATATAAATTGTTTTACAGTTACAAAAAGGATGCTAAATTGATGGCAAATGCACAGCTGTATCCTATCTAGACTACACCATAAAACAGAAACATGATTAAGATACATAATCATGATTTTGGAATATTTGTACAAGTCAGGATTCGAACCCAAAAGTCATTTGAAGCACAGTAACAACGTGCACAGGCACAGTCCACTAGGCCATATGAGATCGAAGGTTTCCTGACCCTGTCAGTCAAACACAGATTCTCCAGGTCTCGAAACGCTTCTGAACTGATCGATGCTTTGAATCGCTTCAGTCATGTGACCTGGGTGTTTCGGATCATGCTTCGGTGCAGTGCTTCGAAACACTTGCGCTTCAGGATCTCGACACTTTGTCAAAACATTACTTTCACGTCAGCCATCCCTACTTAATGCAGCCCAACTTTAAAAATATATAAAAGAATGTGTTTTAATTGTTTATCTGATACCATTAATTGGTTACAAACGCACTCTTTCGGTTAACGGTTAATCGGTTATTTTGAGCATCTCCAATGTACATACATGCAATGTAAAAAAATGCTGGTTCCACGGTTCCACACAATCCATTTGTGTTGGGACAACATGAAGGTATTAAGTTAACCTGTTAGGTTTTACAAATGAAAGATTTTCCTAAGAATATTCTTAAGGGCAGAGAATGTATGACTTGAATCCTTCAAGCACGATCACCACTTAAACTGCACTCAGATTAAATATTACAGTTAAATAGGATTTAGTAGAAACAATTTTGTCCTGAAGCTCCTGAATATATCCATTTTACTTGGTGTGATAGTAATATTTGACCCTCATTTTCTTTTCCTAAAATCTAATCTTTACCTAAAAATTCAACTGCTTGCAGCAGAAAATATTAAGTTAAAAAGACAAGGATGCACAAGGGTTGATGTTTTATGTGGCATTAAATGTGATATTTCAGTTTATTAATAAAATAATAACTTTTATTGTTTTTTTTTTTGTTTGTTTGTTTTTTTTTTCAGCAAACAGCCTAATGAATGTTATTTTTGGAGGATGTATGGCTGTAAGAATGAACGCTGCACCTTCAAGCATATTCCAGAAAACAAGGGCATTGATCGACCTAAAGCCAAACCACACACCTGATTCTCAGCATAATGTCAGACATTTAAACACCTTCAAATCACTAGAATTAGTTGGATATAGTAAATGTTTCAGTTGCATAAAACTTTGGCGCATGGTGTTTGGTCATTTAGCTACAGTTCACATTTAATTTCTTTTTTCTTTTAAAAAAAAAAAGTCTTAATATCTGCATAGTTGAAGGGAGTTTGGATGAACCGGTATGATGGCTTAAGTTTAATCCACTTTTATTTTTTTTTTATTATTCTCCCACAGATTAATACATGTACAATTTTAAGTCAGTTATTGGTTTTAGTTGCTGGCTAGGCTAAATTGTGACATGATGCCTTATATTAAATATAAGCGATCCAAAGGTTTGGTCACCACAGAGGTTTTTATTTTATTTTATTATTAAGTTTTCTGAAAAGTATTTCCCTTAATGATGTCATATTGTCCGAGGGTTTTAAACCGTAAGTATCATTATACTGGTTTTATTTGACTTTTGACCCGCAGGATTTATCTTGCTTCAGAAAAAGCTGAAATGTTAAAATGTCGAATTCAATTTAAAATCGGTCTCGTGCCACCTCTGCTGTAGAAATGACCTGCAGTACACAGTATCATATCATATTAGTTAGGCTGGAAAAAAGCTTTCAGTTGTAATTGATTTACATTGTTATGTCTGTAAAGCGCTACAAACTTGTTCTCTGTAATGCAATAAAAGGTGACCTGTAACATCTGCTATTTAGTAGCTTGGATTATTTATTTATTTTTGTTCTGCTGATAGCACACAACTAACTTAACATGTTCTCTTCATTTTGCCGTTTACATTTATAATTTAAATGAAGAAAAATAGTGTTACAGTAAAATTGATTGGAGGGTACTTTATAAAAATTACTTGGATTAACTGTTGTGTATCTAAAAATAAAGAAATGGACCGAAGAATAGTCAAAGATTTGAGATACCACAGATACTTTGATGCTGGCAACAAGGGGACAATCGGCTCCACACCCGACCAGGTGGGAATGCGAGAAAGTTCACTCCTCTCCTTCAATTACATTTGAAGCATCTCCCGCAACCCCCTGCTCACTCAACTTCTTCATTCAACTCGCACAGAATGGTCATTTCAAAGTATGAAGGTTCAATATCAACCCAAATGACTTTATCCATCATGTTTGATATCATTTGAAATGTCTCAGTGCGACTGGCACAATGGTCTCATTCTCTCAGAAATGGACATAATCAAAACAATAGATGTATAACTTCAGGGGTCTTTTGAACCACTGCTAAGGGTGTGCCTTTACCTAGGGGTCTTCTATTCAAATTACCATTTGCTCCCTATAAACAGGAACTCTTCAGATCTAACATGCCACTAAATGCAAATGCCTTTTGTTGTTCCACACATACCTGTCCTTGAAGGAGATTCTTGGTTTGACTACTTAAAGGAAAGTTTCAAGATGTTCGGGGCGACTCTGTAACCAGATCAGCCTGTAGTATGGAGCTCTCATGACCCATACTATGTATATTCTGAAGTCAGGTATGCATCTTTTGATCTTGGATCTATCTTTTAGAATTTGATGTCTTGTATTGATTGTTTATGAATTGACAAAATGATTGGCGTAATACATATTTACCTGACTTCCTGTTTCTGCACTTCCTGCGTCAGGTCAGTAGACGCATTAAATTCCAGTTGAGATGGAACATTGGGCACACTAACTGTATTTTAGGGATCCGACTGACTCTTGATATTGATTCAAGTGTACTTGGGTGGAAAAGGAGTTATTTCCGTCTAGGGCATCAAGGTGTTGCACGACTAACCTAGATATGGTACCTGACCCTTGTTTGGAAGTAATATTATTCTAAATTAAGTGTCCATGGGAAACCATGGGCTTGGCTATACCAAAATTATTATAGAGAACACTCGACTGTTACATTTATAAAAATGGCCTTGACCTCTGATTAGAAATGATATTGTCTTTACTCAAGGGTGTACATCTAAAGGGGACTAATCAAAGATACTTTAGAATGAGCAAGCATAGGAGCAGCCATAATAGTATTAGTCAATTACCCCTGTTTAATAATCAAGACTGACAAGAGAGTGACTGTGAGGGACGCCATCGGTCGAGGCGATTCCTCTGAGCGACATGAGCACCTGAATGAACAAATGTAATAGTTACCAGTGAAGACAAAAGGTTTAAACATTTATCTAAATTAAATATTGATATAATCTTCTTAATGTTTTATGATTGGAGTCAGATAAAACGAAAGATAAATATATACATTTTCTAAACCACCTCATATTCAAATTGGAGTCAGATATGAGTTAAAGTTAAACTGAAACAACATTGTGCACTGGAAAGGCCGAACACTCCGTGAACCTTCATCCACCAGTGGACACCTTCATTGGGCCAACTGGGTGGACCTTATAATAGCGTGAAAACGTGTCCATGTGTGAAGGTCATATCTCTGGATTTGTGAATCCTCATGTAATGTTGAAGTTTTAAAAAAGACAAGTTTAACTGTGAAACTTGTAGTTTATTTCAATGCCAAAAGTAAAACAGAAATTGAAATGATTAATAAAGGTGTGAAGGTTCAAGTTTTTAGTTCATCGAGTTTTATGGCAGCAAAATTAGAATCTGGCATCAAGATCTGCAGTGCAATGACTGCCTAAGTAAAAGCATGTACCTTAAAAAAAAGGGTACTGCCCCAGTGAGCTTGTTTCTTTATTTCTAAGTGAGAATTATCTTCAGACAAATTTAAGCATTTCAGGAGTTACATGTTTTGAAGCGCAGATAAAAAAAAAAAAAGAGAAATAATATTTAAAAAAATTATACTGAACAAAATAAGAAAACAGTCCTATTGATAAATTCTTGAATAACTGACAAATCCTATTTAAAAGGATAGATCACTCAAAAATGAAAACGGTCATTTACTCATCCCTCATTCCAACCTGTTGAATATAATATAATACAAAATTAGTTTTAAATAATGTTGGACACCTGTAACCATTGGCATTCACAGTAGGAAAAACATGTTCTGGGAATCAGTGGTTACAGGTTTCCAACAGAACCATTAAACTAATGGGGCAAGTGAAGGATGAATACGTACTTTTTCATTTTTGGGTGAACTATCCTTTTAAATCCATTTGTCAGATATTTAGAGAATGGAAGACTAGTTTAGTGAGATGGTCTATATGGATTTATACTGTGGACTGTGTGCCTTCTCCCAAGTTGAGGAATACTAGTCTTCCACTAAAATTGAGATGTGGACATGTTGAAATAGCAGCTGAAAACTTGCTTGTTCAAACTTGCTTATGTTTTATTATGGTCACTTCTCTTATTCTTTTACCCTTTAACTGTAGAGTGCTGCTTTTGTTTTAGTCCTCATTTGACTATTCTGTTGTAAAACACTTTGACTCTTGTTCTAGAAAGGTGTTTTGGAAAAAAAGAATAATCATTTTTACTGTTTTAATTCAGATCACTGTTGTCTACCAAATAAATGTTAAATGTTTAAGTGCCCTGGTTATTTTGTAAAACACTGATTTAAATATCAGTATTCAAATATTATAATTAGCTTTTTAAATTGTTTAACTTTAGCATTAACGTGTTAGTATGTTGTATTTGAATGTTTTAACTTGATGTCCACTGGACAAAAAAATCTATTAAAGACCATTGGCATTTTACTAATTTATTGCTGTCATTTATGCAAGGGAAAATGTTCTATTACATTTTTCAAAAACTACAAGGGGTCATTATCACTATAAAGTGTCTTTATCACTAAAAAAGTTTGAGATTTTAACCACTAGATGTTGTATTAATTTGACCTTAGTCTGTAAGAAATTGTTGGTCAAGCTCATGCACTTTTTACAAATAATCTGCAAGCAGAAAAACAGTAAACACACCTCAAATCGTGTCAACCCTGTCATGACAAATTCAGAGTTTCATTTCAATGTGAGTAGAAAATCTATATTTTCAGAAAGGTAATGTGTCCCTTTACCAACCCAACCTTTTAGATTATGGAAAAAGTCTATTTATAATAATGAAATGATGGACAAAACATTTATTTCCCAATAAAATATGCAATCGTTGCTCGTTCTTTTCAAAATAAAACCCAAGATCTAAAATATTTTGTCAAACTTTCAAACAATATTAACTGGCCCTTACTGGTTAATTTAGAGTTCACACAAGATGTTTTGCTGAGGTTATAAATAATTTGTTTATTTTCATAAGTTGAACATGACAATGAAAAACAAGATAACAGGGTGGACAAAGGATTTATTTAATGAACTAAATATGGAGGACCATTTGAAAAACAACAGCTACAACAAGAAATATTAAAGGGTTAATATAAAAGGATTGTAAAAGTTTTCAAGAATTCAACTTCTGTTTTCACTAATACTGCAAACCACTGAGCCACCATACTGCCTCTTCTGTTATTAATTAGGTTTTATTCATTCATTTTCTTTTCGGCTTAGTCTCTTTATTTATCTGAGGTTGCCACAGCCGAATGAACCGCCAACTTATCCAGCATATGTTTTATGCAGCGGATGCCCTTCCAGCTGCAACCCATCACTGGGAAACACTCATTCACACACATACACTATACGGACCATATTAGCTTACCCAATTCACCTGTACCACATGACTTTGGACTGTGGGGGAAACCGAAGCACCCGGAGGAAACCCAAGCGATCACGTGGAGAACATGCTAACTCCACACAGAAATGCCAACTGATCCAGCTGAGGCTCGAGCCAGCGACCTTCTTGCTGTGAGGCGAACGTGCTACCCACTGGTCACCGTGATACCCCAATTAGGTTGTATCAGTATGCAAATTAATGGGAAAATAAACAATTATTTTCCTTCAAATGAAACTAAACTCTCTAATGAATGCGAGTTCCGCTTGTCTTTGAGTTCGCGAATGAATGCGAGTGCAATCTTCACATTGTATATTGTATTAGAGGAGTGAAGGGAATGTTGGAAGCAACTCAAGTTAAACACCTTAATAATACTGTTTTATTTTTTCAGAATAAGGTAAATAATTAGATTACAGATGTTCACATAAATGTACAAATACTTAGGGGTGTATTTTTATTTCAAACAGTCAATACGCTCCATTATATGGACTTTAAGAGGACATCCTTTATATAGACTGAGACAGATATTGCCAAAAGGTTTGTAATGTCCACTCATGTATTGTGTCTACTGGTGTAGTATGTGTGTGTGTGTGTGTGTGTGTGTGTGTGTGTGTGTGTGTGTGTGTGTGTGTGTGTGTGTGTGTGTAAGTGTTGTAACATAAAAACATTAATTAACAATAAAATATTAAATAAATAAAGTGTCAACAATGCATATGTCCACCCTGTCAAGGAAGGATTTGTGATGGTGGACAATGACTGGGAGGACTGTTTTGGCTAAAGATAGCATTTATTCAACACAAGTTGTACCTGCAGCTGGCAAAGTGTTTCCCTATTTAAGCTCTTTGTACACCGTTTAAAAGCTATCTTTTTAATTTCTGATTTTTTTAAAATATTAATTAATATTTCTCTATGACAGGGTGGACATGTTAAGCTTGACAACATTCAGTTTCAAACACAATATGAGGAAAAATAGGAAACAAGTGTAGATGCTTTATGTGTGCACATCAGATGTTTTAACCTCTGAAGAAAGGCAAATGGGCATGGGCATGCCAATGAGTACATCAGAGGGCTTCTTAAAGGGGCATTTACCACATCATCACAGGGTGGACAGCAATTTCAAGGACACGTAAATTGATTAATATTAATATGAAAACAAAATAAGTTATTAAAATGACTTATTTTACCAAATAACAATAAAATAACATTTAAAAATCTTTAAAATTTACCTACTTTTTAGACTCACTGAAGTTGGCTGAGCAGCGTGGGACATGGCAAAATCACATCCATTCAATGAGTCAAAAATTGATAACATATTTCAAAGCACAGAATTCTACCTGCATGTGTGTAAAGGTTTAACCAATCATATTAAAACATCAGAAATTCATTATTTCGCATTATGTTCATGAAAGGACTGACTCAATCTCCTGGTACATCAAGGGCACTTTATAGTGATAATGAGCCACGTAAGTCTGGTGTGAAGGGCTTAATGTTCTTTAATATGATATTTTGTGGCCTCTTTCTAGCCTACTTGTTACTTTTAATTGTCCTTTTTATAGAAAAAGTAACCTCTTTGACTTGTAGACTATAATTCTTTGTGTGATGTTTATACTGTTTACGGCGTACTGTAACTGTTTTGTGGTTATGGCAATGATAAAAAAAAATCCAACTTTGGTCACCTTTAACGCTATGTGATCTGCCGTGACTGAAGCGAACTACTAGAACCCGGAAGTGTCCATCTTGACCATAGGCTGTGAAAAAGGTCTCGAGGGCTCCGTTTTCTACTCCGCCCCTCGGCTGATACCTTGCTGACCACTGTCTGCAGCCGCGAATCAAGCTGGAATATGCAAGACGTCGAACGCGCATCTTTACTTTCTCTTTACCATTATGAAGCGCGTCCGACAGTCACGTACATTACCGGTACATTAATTTACACGTTTTGAGGTTTAGGCTACAGAAGGACAACGTGACTTTAAAACAACTAAATGCGGCCATTTTCATAATCATTGCAAAGAGTTTTCAGTATCGCTTTTAGCCTAAATAGAAAACAAAACAATTCTCGCACAGCTCTTTTTTCCATTATATAATCTTCGATAGCAAGAGAGCCTCCTGGTGGTTCTAGAGCTCCACGCTTAAGAGTTTTTTTTTCTGATTATTTATATTCATGAAGAAAGCAAGTCAAATGCTACATCTTGGACAGCATGAGGGTGAGCAATAATGAGAGATTTTTATATTTCATACCCACCTGAAGGGATTGTTTACCCAAAATAGAAACTTTCCTCGCCATTTACCAGTGTTGGGGAGGTTACTTTGGAAATGTAATAGATTACAGATTACAATTACCCTATTTAAAACGTAATACGTAGTGTACCATTTCAATTACTTTATAAAAGTAAAGTAACTGATTACATCTGATTACTTCTTGATTACTTTTAAGTTTCTAATGGATATTTTCAACTAAATAATTTTCAAGCAGGTGTGACCTTACAGTAGCTCTGTTTACTGTTAGAATTTCAAAACCTTCATCACTTGAATTAAGATTATATCCATTTAACTTTAAAGTACTGCCACCACTCAACCAGACCTTATAACAAAAAAAGTTTACTGTTGTTACAAAATCAAAATTTTGTATATATATATATATATATATATATATATATATATATATATATATATATATATATATATATATATATATATATTCATTCATTTTCTTTTCGGCTTAGTACCTTTATTAATCTGGGGTCACCACAGCGGAATGAACCGCCAACTTATCCAGCATTTGTTTTATGCAGCAGATGCCCTTCTAGCTGCAACCCATCACTGGGAAACACAGACACTTATTCCCACACACATACACTACGGGCAATTTAGCCTACCCAATTCACCTGTACCGCATGTCTTTGAACTGTGGGGGAAACTGGAGCACCCGGAGGAAAACCACGCGAACACAGGGAGAACATGCAAACTCCACACAGAAACGCCAACTGACCCAGCCGAGGCTCGAACCAGCGACCTTCTTGTTGTGAGGCAACAGCCCTACCTACTACCTACTATATATATATATATATATATATATATATATATATATATATATATATATATTATATATATATATATATATATATATATATATACATTTTTTTTTTTTTATAACTCTTTATTAATAAATTATACTACACAATGTATTATCAATATTATCATGAACTAATAGTACTTACCTTTACAAAAGTAGTCTATACTACAGTAAACTATATATATATATATATACTTCTCTCCCTGTCATCTTTCCATCAAGCAAATTTCTCGTGTTAGCATTTGTTGGCGACATCACCGACCAGAGCTAAAGGGTGGCAGTAACGCACCAAAAAGTTTGTTGTCGACCACCGAAAAACAGGAAAAAGAATAAATCGTCATTCTCGCCATCATATGGATTTTCTTTCATTGACTAGACACCGGCCTCACAGCTCTGTGAATGTCGGTGCCTTCACTTATTGATATGCGATCGGTAAATGTAGCTTCTGTGAACACTACTGCGCTATTTAACTAATAAAATTCGAGGCTGAATCCACTATTTGATTTATAAAGTAGCAATGCAACCTCCATGCTACTGAGAAATAATATCATTCGAAATGAAAGGGTCTGTTTTTATCTCTGTACATTCACGATAACGACAAAAACCCTTTGCGTTTACCATTTGCAGATGCTTCCTCAGGTTTGACATTGAAGCCTTTGATATCGAAAGTATTTTAACTAGTATTTTGAAATTATTTAAAAATTTCCAGCAATGAAATGCATTTTTATCACTCGCCATGGTGGCAGCTCTCAGCAGCAAAGATTAACGTAACTGGTAGACGTGGTGCGCTGCAAATTCAAACCGGAAAACCAATTAAAAGCATCAGAATAGCACCGCTTTAATAAATGGCCTAAGCAGAAAGCATCGTACATATCAAAAACTGGCAAAGCAACAGATTAACATTATTCAACATATTTAGATGTAACCCCATTTGTAATCTTTAACATTTCATAAGTAACTGTAATTTAATTACAATTTTTTTGTCAGTAACTAACAAATTACTGTTACATTCATTTTGCAATTAAATTACGTAACGACATTACATTTAACTAGTTACTCCCCAACACTGCCATTTACACACTCAAGTGGTTCTAAACGTTCACGCATTTCTGTTAAACACAAAACAAGTAATAATGAAGAATGATGGGAAAAATAACAGCCATTGACATCCATGGCATGAAGAAAATATTGTCAAAACTTCTATGGAACAATCTTTTTCCTTTGTATTCAACAGAAGGAAAGTCAAGCTAGTTTCGACAAGTGGAAGATGAGTAAACGATGAGCGAATTTTCATTTTTGGTGAACCCTACTGAAAAAAACAGCTTAAACCAGCCTAGGCTGGTTTTAGCTGGTTGACCAGCCTGGTTTTAGAGGGGTTTTGGCCCTTTCCAGGCTGGCTTCCAGCCATTTCCAGCCTGGTCTTAGCTGGTCAGGCTGGGAGATGACCAGCTAAAACCAGCTTGACCAGCCTAGGCAGGCTGGGAGCTCAGCCAAAACCAGCTGTGTCCAGCTTAAACCAGGCTGGTTTTAGCTGGATTTAGCTGGTCATTTTCCAGCCTGACCAGCTAAGACCAGGCTGGAAATAGCTGGAAACCAGCCTGGAAATGGCCAAAACCCCTCTAAAACCAGGCTGGTCAACCAGCTAAAACCAGCCAACCAGCCTAGGCTGGTTTAAGCTGGATTTTTTAGCAGGGAAACCATCCTTTTAAATGATTGCAGAGGAAAATAACCTTTTTCTTTTTGTTTTTTGTTCTTTACAAAAATTGGGACATCTTTGGAAATCTCTACCACTGATTAACTGACAGAGTTACTTTCAGTCAGGGAACAATGAGAGGTAACCGATCTCTGCTCTGTTGGGGATTTCCTGAGATAAATCTGGTGCTAAAGCAAACAAAAAAGTCAGTTGCTCTTGTTTCTGTGTGAGAGTAATAATGTGCATCAAGCAGTCAAAGGTCATGTTGCACAACTCAAATAAAATGAAAGTGGGTAGAACTTGTATTTCACAACCTTGTGTTTTTGTCATATTAAGATGTAGTCAGTTCTAACAAGACCTGAGGTTTGATTTTTTTTACTCTTGGCAGCTTTTATAATTGTGCACTTTCAACATGAATGTGTTCAAAGTCTTGGTAGCAGCAGCAGCTCTTCTTGCATCTGATGGTAAGGATTACATTGCTCAGTTCTGACTTGAATATGTTGTTTTGGAATTTACCCCAATCACAAATTTCTAAAGGGTTTTTGGTTCGAGGACCTGCTCAGCCTCTGGTCGCACAGCTTGGAAACTCAATGATTTTGCCTTGTTTTGTTGAAACACCTTTACCTTTGGATGAGCTGGAGGTTGAATGGAAAAGGACGGATAAAGAACTAGTGCACTTGTTTCAGAATGGAGCGGACAAACCTGAAGCTCAGTATCAGTCTTACAGAGGCAGAGCACGTTTTTTTCCTGAGCAGGTCCTTAAAGGAAACTTTTCACTCCTTTTGGAAAATATAACAGTTGCAGATGCTGGTATCTACAAATGTGTAGTTTACTCTTACCTGGACGTTGGAGAAACGAATGTTACAATTCAGTATGTGGGTGAGTATTTATTCAATTAAAACATTAACATTAAAACATGCCGGTTTTGAAAATTCCAGTGATTAATCATCTTTTGTTAACAGAGCGTGTAGTTGTGACAGGAGAAGATCAGATTATGTTTGCTCGTGTTGGTGAGGATGTTGTTTTGAATTGCATGGTCAACTCGCACATTCCTCCTGAACACTTTGATGAAGTCTCATGGAAGAAGATGGACAAGCGGTCAGACATCATTCCTGTCTTGCTTTTCCAAAACGGCACAATATTCACAGGATCATCTGATAGGTTTTACAGGGACAGAGTCGAGTTTTTCAGAGAACAGTTTCCCAAAGGCAACTTCTCAATGAGACTAAAAAATGTCCAGACTGCAGACAAGGGCAAATACATTTGTGAAGTCCATACCGAATATTCTGTGAGATCTGCAACTGTCGAAATAGGGCAGTTAGGTAAGTCAACTGACAAATCTATTCATAAGATGTTTAGGAGGGCTTCTATTGAGCAAGGATACATTCAATTGACCTTTCACTAAGCCACACCCAAAAACCGCCACCCACCAATCGTGACTTAGCAACTGTAGCTACGCGCAGGGGCACTGTCAAGCATTCGAGCGAGGGAAACAAACCAAAAACATGGATTGTGCAAATCTGATACCCGGTATCCTAAAAGTTTGGACAGGGTGGTGGAATATTTTTCCTTTTCAAAACCTAAAACCCAAGAGGAGAAATGCCAGCATAGATCAAGCTCTGTGAGGGCGCAAAAGGAGCGGAGTTAATTTGGTTTTGTTTTGATATTCCTGACACATTAAGTGATAGACCGACAGCAATATCTCACACACCTCTTACCCTAAACAGATCTAAACTGTTTCCTACAAAAATACAAAGCAGGTTATGTTTCTAGCTGTCTTTTTTTCACTCGATATTATGAGCACTGCTTCGTTTAAGCCCTCACAATAGTAGTCACACTAATAGCGATCATATTTCCATCTGTTTCAAGCTCTGAGTGTTTGAAATTACATATCAACAGAACAAAATCGAGATGTGATCACAATCTGAGCACTTGCAATCAATATACTTATATATATTAATAGTTGCTGGTAGGGAAAATCTATTTGTTCACTTCTGCTATTTATTCTTTGATTTGTATTTCTATTTATTTATTTCTTCCACTTAATAGAAACTGGAGAAAGAGCACACAAACATACAGACAGTTATAGCTACTGTACATTGTTATGGGTCAATGATGCTAATATTCAGCACAGATCCATCAGTTTCCTCTTTCTGCCTGCTCTTTCTGTGAGTTATGTAAAAGCACTGTCCAAACGCGTTTACTCGTCGGTTAGTAGCGCTATATTTCATTGCACAACAATAGTTTATCAGGCTTTTTGGCCCAAAAAAACCTGTAATAGATGTGCCAGGCACGAAAGCTTGACAAGTGTAGCAACAGTAACTAAGGAAGGCGGGGCTTAGCGAAGGGTCAATTGATTGTGTGTCCAGAAAAAACATTAAGAAGCACAATTGTGCCAATAGCCTATCAAACTCAGTTTCTGAAGAGCCGCCACTTTACACAGTTTAGTTCCAACCGTGCTTTAACACACTTGCCTGTAGGTTTCAAACAAGTCTGAAGGACTCAATTAGTACGATTAGATGTGCTTAATTAGAGTTGGAACTAAACTGTGCAGAACTGCGGCCCTCCTAGTGGTTAGTGCGTAGACATATGGCTTCGTTGGCTTGGTTTCGTTGTTCACAGCTTGTGGACAAACATGATATAGAAAAGTGCTTTTCCACTGCATAAAACGGCATGGTTCAGTTTGCATGGCTCACTTTTGTGGATTTTTTTCACTGGGTTCTATACCGAGTACCTGGTACTTTTCTAGTCCCACCTTGGGTGAGGTTCCATGCAAGCCATACCATTATCAAAATACACATTTTTCATATACAGTTGAAGTCAGAATTATTAGCCCCCCTTTGATAATTTTTTTTTTCCTAAATATTTCCCAAATGATGCTTAACAGAGCAAGGAAATTTTCACAGTATGTCTGATAATATTTTTTTCTTCTGGAGAAAGTCTGATTTGTTTTATTTCGGCTAGAATTTTTTGTAGTAAAAAAAAAAAAAAAAAAACATTTTATGGTCAAAATTATTAGCCCCTTTAAGCTACATATATTTTTGATAGTCTACAGCAGTGTTTCCCAACCCTGTTCCTGGAGGCACACCAACAGTACATATTTTGGATGTCTCCCTTTTCTGACCCACTTCAGGTGTTGGAGTCTCTTCTGATGTTATGATAAGTTGATTCAGGTGTGTTTGATTAGGGAGAGGTTGAAAATGTGTACTGTTGGTGTGCCTCCAGGAACAGGATTGGGAAACACTGCTCTACAGAACAAACCATTATTATACAATAACTTGGCTAATTACCCTAACCTGCCTCGTTAACCTAATTAACCTTTAAAGAAGTGTCTAGGAAAATATCTAGTCAAATATTATTTATTGTCTTCACAGCAAAGATAAAATAAATCAGTTATTAGAGATGAGTTATTAAAACTATTATGTTTAGAAATGTGTTGAAAAAAATCTTCTCGTTAAACAGAAATTGGGGGAAAAAATAAACAGGGGGGCTAATAATTCTGACTTCAACTGTATGTAAACACATTGGATTGCATCATTGGATTTGTGACATGAGACACCAAACCCATTGCATTTAAAGTGTCAGCAGCAGCCACTGCTGTGTTGTTGGTTTGCACAAGTAAACCTTTTTTTACCTTTGCAAGATGCAAGAAAAAGACACCTGAAATGGCTGCATCAGGGTCAATTGAAGAGGTTCTTTTCATTTGTAGCCATGAATAGGATGCAACAACCCAGAATGAAAGCGTTTTTTAGGCAGTCAAGGCAGTAAAGGTGTTGCAGCTATTGTGATAATCCCATCCACTTTAAAGATCAGTTCACCCTATAATGAAAATTCTGTTATTAATTACTCACTCTAATGTCGTTAAAATCGTTCATCTTTAGAACACAAAATATTTTAGGTGAAATCTGAGAGCTCACTTATCATTCATAGACAGCAAGCGAAAGTCTGGAAAACGAAATAAAAACATTACCAAAATGTTCCATGTGTCAGACAGTTTAGTAATAACCAATACTATTAAAATATGGGTTGCTTTTAGGAAACACTTTGGGCTAATAAGTCCATCCACTCTAGCACCTATAGTAAATAATGTTTTTACCATCGTGTTCTGATTCTGTTTTTCGTGACTGGTCTTCTGAGGGCCTTAATAGCATCAAGGAATTGTGTGTTTTTGTCATTTTCAGATTTGTCTGAAAAGTTTCTTTTTTGCTTCTTCCAGATAAGACATTTTGTACAAAATTAGTTTACTCAGTTTCCTAATCTTCCTCTTGATTCAAAAAATGGACACCATTCTTAATTTTAACCCAGACAGAAAAAGGATAGTCTCTGTCATCTACCTGTCAATAAATTCTATGAAATAGCTGGGAACAAGAGTTGGGGATGACCATCAGTGAAATTGAATGGGATTATATACTCAATTTTGTACACAGTTTTCTAGATGTGCCCGACACAGTTTAATGCAGTGCAAGATTCTTCACAGAGCACACTAATGCCAGATTAGCCAAAATATACCCAAATTGAAGTATTACTTGTAATAGGTGTCAACAATCTTCAGCAAATCACACACACATGTTTTGGTCTTTTCCAAGATTGACTGTGTTTTAGTCTTATTCGATACTTTTGAAAAAAACTTTTAACATATCAGCCACTCCAAACCCTCTAACAGCACTATTTGGATTCCTTTTGAGCCAAATTAGCCTTCAACTACACAGAACGTTGTGGCTTTTACCACATTTTTGGCTAGGAGGCTTATTCTCCTTGAGTGGAAACAAACATCTGCACCTTCATATGACAGATGGATAAAAGAAATTTTTTTGTTTAAAGTTCATTAAGAGGGTCTTTAAAATCTTTTTACAAAACATGGAAACCTTTGTTGAGTTACAGTATATTGACTATTGATCTTGAAGCAGAAGAGGAATAAAGCTTTTTTTATTCTTTTTTAATTATTAATAGTTGTATTATTATTTATTAATTACTTTTATCATTCGTTTTTTGTTGTTCTTTATATATTTATTGTATTTATTTTATTACATGTTGTGAAAAAGCAGAACAGTGTATTACTTATATTTTTGTATGTATATGATATTGTATCTGCACAATAAATATATTTGGCAAAAGAAATGTTCCATGTGACTTCTGTGGTTCAGCTGTAATCACATGAAGCTCTAATAAAACTTTTGTGTTATATTGTTCATTGTAAAAACGTTTTTGCTTGCCTTTATCTTCTCTTCCGCATCAGGTCAGGGTGTGCATTTACTATATCAATGCAACATGTTATAGTGTTAGAATCAGCAGACAAACATGCAAATTTCATATTGCTCTAAGTAAATGCACAACCTATTGTAATGTTTTTATCTTTTTTTTTTGGCACACAAAGTGTTTTTCATATGATTACAGTTGAACCACATGGAATATTTGACAATATTTTTGGTTTCTTTTCTGGGAGCTCTTGGATTTCATCTAAATATATATTCATTTGTGTTCTGTAGATGAATCTAGGTCACAGGTAATTGGAACAACATTATTCTGTGATAACAGAATACAAATTTTTGGGTGAACTTAGTCTTTAGGTGGTGGAAACGCAAACCGATTTGAGCTAAATCGAACTGAAGGGAGATGACCTAATCTGTACCATGCCACGCAAAGGAAAAGAGTGTAAACTAACAAGCCAAAGTGCAAGATTTGAATACATGGAATGCTTACAAGTCAGAAAGTATTGTTCTGATATTGAAATCTATATCACGCACGCTGTACACAAACCCTTGTGATTGTGTATACTGTGCGGATGTCTAAAAACTAGACAGTTTTTCTAGTTCACCAAACTTGGTACTGGAGAGCCCGTGTCCTGCAGAGTTTTGCTTAAAGTCTTCTCAACACACCTGCCTGGATGTAATAAGAGCAGCTAGTAAGACCCTAGTAAGTGTTTGGAGTAAGTGGGTTGGAGCTAAAATCCACAGGACACCTCCAGTACAGAGTGTGGTGACCCCTGCTTTAGAGTTCATAATGAAGCTACTGTTAAATGAATACAAACGGATATCAGTAAAATCATCTTGTGTCTCCATGTTCTGTAGCACTGTCGGCTCTACACATTATTACACTGATGCTTTGTTGTATTTCCGTCTTGATGACTTCTGTCTTAAGTATTCCAATAACTATCTATATAACCAAAAAAGGTAAGACAAGCATTTAAATGTTATACGTACAACATTTGATTAAACGTTTTGATCCATTTTAAATGTTGACTACTGTATGTCAGTTAATAAAAAACTAAATGGCATACATTTATGTTCTTCCACAGATACTGGGACAAAACCCATGTACATGAATTATTTGCAAGTGGTTTGTCCCAACGTCTGTTTATGCGTTGCATTTATTCTGTGGGGAGTAATTGAAGGTAAGTATCTTGAACTTTTGTAAATCTCCATGCACTTTGAGCAAAACATTTCTCTGACATTTGCTTGGTCTCTTTTCCCCTAGGGTCTGTCGTTGAGGTAACAATGTGTGCAACAGTTAATCTGATGAGGATCGTTTTATTATTTCTTATGGCTCCATATTTTAATTGGAACGCAAACGTTTCTGGTATGTGTCTGTATTTTAACAAAAAAAAATCTATTTGATTGTACATTTTACACTTACCAGCCACTTTAATAAATTCACATGCTTAACCACTCATAAATGTAAATATCTAACAATCAGCCAGACAATCACAGAATCTTAACGCTTAGATGTGGTCAAGATTATCTGCTAATGGTCAAACCAAGTATCAGAATAGAGAAGAAAGGTGATTTAAAGGGGTTGGTCCACAGTCTATTTTGAAGGCTTGGTTGTGTTTATAAGATGCAAAGTAATTTGTGCTCATGCTTCACTTGTAGAAAATCACTTTATTTTTTCATATATCTTACTTTGATTATATACAGCTACTCCGTTAACATGCAAACGACTGTCATATTTCCTAGTTCCTCTGAAAGGCCCGCCCTCAAGAGGCTCTGATTGGTCTGCTACATAATTTGTTGTGATTCGCGGATTGGCTCCACATCACTCCCCTACAAGCGCATGCTTTTGCACTGTGTAAACAGTCCAGTCAGAGGCTCAGAGCAGCCGTTAGCAGCCTTAGCTGCCTGAATCAGACAGAAATAAAGAACACACAGCTCACACCTGCTCTCTGAAATAAAAACTGAAAAGCGTCTTTCACATATATTCAGAATAAGCATGTGTAAGTAATATAAAACGTTCTCATATCTTTTCAGGGCGTCCGCGGGGTTTTAAAAAGTATAAAAAATTGATAAATCAATTTAAAGAAATTTAAGGCCTTTAAAAAGTATTAAAAAGTCCTAAATGCTATTTTACAAGGCATTAAATTCTGTATCAGTATGCTGAAGTTTACCTGAATTGAATCTTTGAATATTGGGATGATGTGTTGTTTATGAAATCAAAAAAATCCTGCTAGATTTGACATCACTGCTTTGTTTACTGCAGTAACCAGGGAAACGCTGTTGTTCCTGCTGCTGTAAAGGCGCCACCTGCTGGATTAACATTTTTAATCAGTATATAAATACAGTTTTAGTTTAGGATTCGTTTCTTGCAATCAGTATTTTGTAAATATACTGCAAGTTAAAATGTTGCCAATGTTACTGGTTGAAACTTGAAGTGGTGATGAGGTCTTAAATGTATGCAAAGAGTCTTAAAAAAGGTCTTAAAAGGTATTTGATGTCAATCTCTGATTCCTGTATATAGCCTGCTTTTGCTAGTTTGTTATTTGAAATGTAGACCGCTCAGAAAGCAGCTGCATTGAAAGACACACATAGAGAGATACTGCACTCGCTGCTGAAGATTGTGGGTGTTTACAGCAGTTTGACTTATAAATTTGAATTTGTAGCTAAATTGTTAGCAGTGCTAAACAGCATTTCCCACCGTTTACATCCTTGTTTACGTCCTCGTTAATGCTAGAAACTGTGCCTGTAGTTGATCAGTTTTAACAAGTAAAAATACAGGTTGTGGCTCACAGTCCATAGCTCTATCTGTTGGAGGAGTTTTAACCGAATCCAGCACTGAACTGGGAGAGATTCTGGAAGTTCTCCCTTGAACTATATCTTTTTTATATATATAATTCTGTGGAACACAATTAAAATTAAACTGTAAGCACTTCTCTCTTTGTGTCCTTTGAAAGCCCAAATACAGAAACAGAAGAAGCTCGGTGGAAATAAGAGCATTTGGACGGCATTTTAGCTTTCACTGCGTTAACATTACAGGACCTCTGGCCATGCCCCTTCGCTGTGTGGGGTGTACATGTGGGGTGTATGCATGTAACCTGAAGGGTTTATGATCTCATTAACCCGGATGTATTTTTTTGTAGTCCCCAAACTTCGTTTGCTGTAGGCTTTGCTAAGCTAACCCTGTAAAAGCAATGTCTCCCTTTGCATTGAACTTTGAGCGTCTTACATTCAGAGATGCTGTTTATGTTCACACAGCTACATTATACATGAACTAAAGTTTAAAATATGTTATCATAGTGGACCACTTCTTTAAGATCATTTAAACATGGCATGTTTTTGGGTGCCTGAAACGCTAATCTGCAAATTTTTTATAAAATTCTAATCTACTGAAGTACTCTACCACAAGTCCCCTAGAGCTAAACAGTTAAAACAGTTGAGTTTCACCATATTTTAATCCATTCGGCCAATCACAGAATCTGGCGAGAGCAGCATTAGCTTAGCATAGACAATTGAATTGGATTAGACCATTAGCATCTTGTTAAAAAAATGTTTCGATAATTTTGCTGTTTAAAGCTTGACTCTTCTGAATTTACTGCTGATCATGTACAACGACACAATGTAAAGTAAAAAGCTGCTATTGTTAAGGTTGATATGGCAATCTATTTATACTATGGTTTACAAAACTGGTCTGAAAGAGAGAAAGTATACAGATAGCAGTAGTTTTGTCTGTTAGGTTAAAGACTGTTAGGTTAAACTGTCACCAATTGGCATTAGTGTGTATATGTAACTTAATCAATAAGGTTTTATTTTTTATAAAATAGTTTACCTTTAAGGACAAATTTGATTTTAAGCTGTTGCCTTATTCCTTTCCTCCCCAGTTGACTTTCCTGCTGTCGTCCAAAGAGTTATTGAATATACAGGGATCCCTGTTGCTTATCTTATGATTTCTGCTGCATTTTGCTCAGGTAATTAGGTCAGTTGTTCATTTAATATACACTTTTAATGTATAATTTTGCAAAGTATCCCACAAAATGCATTTATTATGTCTAACACTTGTCTCCTCTTTCTTTTGCAGCTGTCCTTCATGATCTGTGGAATTCCTCTGAGTGGACTGAAGTGCTGCTTCTCAGTGTTGTAATTATCGCGCTGTCATCCCTGCCAGTTTTTCTTCAAGCTTTAAGCCACGTTTTCTTCACACTTTATTTAATCAAGTCAACTTTTCTTTTCGATTTATAACAGGTATGTAAGCATAATTTAAGAAATTTATACATTTTAATTGCTAATAAGAATTATTTTGGCTTGAGAAAGTGAATTGATTTAGTTTTTGAGCTGCTGCTGCTCGTTTTGCTGGGACCAAATTTTTAATTGACTCTTTTCCTCGATGTCTCAAGAAATAACTACCAAATTCAGGCCAAACCTTCTGCATGTTCATACTTGATATATCAACATTTTACATTTTAACATTTAACATATAACATTTTATAACTGATTAGACTTTAATGGGATGGTCAAGCTATAATAAACAGACCCAAATTGGTCAAAAAGTTTAAACATTAAGAAAAGAAAAGGAAAGGCAAGTGACATATGACCAAGTATGGTGACCCATACTCAGAATTTGCAAAATAATGTTAAATGTTAATAATGTTAGCCTTATGCCAATTCAAATAATGTTAAATTATGGGAGCAACATGTAGAAGAAAACATTGAAACTAAAAGGTAATTCATGGTAGCAACATGTTAAAACATGTTAGTAACATGCTAAATCAAGGCTAGAAATGTGTGAAATATACTTAGAGACAACGAGACAATGCTTTCTCAAGCCAAACATACAGTAAATGTTTGTCACAGTTGAACTTTAGGAAGCATTATGCCACATGATGACCCTGCGCATAATTTCTGCTTAAAAGGCACAGTATGTAATTTTCACCACCAGAGGGTGCATGTTCACAACAAACAAAAGCGTAGTTTGATGACCCTATGACTGTGTAAAAACATGGGAGTTCTCTGCAGATTATAATGATGGTACCATTATGCATGTCTTATACCTTGTCCATTTTTCGTATTTATAATTTTTATAACCATCATGAACAGCTGTATAAACTAAAACAGGGACCTATTTTGAGTGTATGAACATTGCATTAGCAGTGTCGCTTCACTGGTACTAATATAAAGATTGAATGTTTTTGGCGTTGAAAATGAACGAGAAATTGTGCATTACATTGTCAAGATGTCTGTCAGGAAGAGTCAATTCTGTTCAATGCACTTCAATGAAAGCTTACACATAGTTTTTCAGAAATAGGTTCAACAGTCTTTTGAACACAACTTTTCTTTATTATAGTTTCAAGGCTTTTGAGGCATCAAAAGCACTGGGTCCTTTATTAGGAAATCAGAAACCAGTATTTAAAGTAGACACAAAAATTTACAAAGTATTCATTCATTTCAATTAAGCAATTGAAATAAGAATGAAATAAGTGTTCCCAGATAAAAGTGACACAAGCAGCCCAATGCCACTCTTTTACTATTGATGCTTACTTCAAAAATATAATTCATACTATTGTCACCTATAGGTGCAACAAGGCACTTCCTTACATCTGTACAAAATAGAAATGGTGTTATATTAACTTAATGGTCAAATATGCTTTGTCAATGGGCAAATTTATATAAGGGCCAAACTCCAAGTGTATCTGTCTGCGGACTGCAAGAGATGGGGTGTAAGTTAGAGGGGTAAGTTTCAGTTGATCAATATCCCATTGAACCATGCAAGATGTCACAAGATGTTGTTGGCAAGATGGTGGAACAGAGAACGTTTTCACCAAATGTTTCCATGCGTTCTCCAAATGTATCCACAACATATTCATTTGATATTGTTATATTAATTCATATAGCAACTCCACTCACTGACTTCTTCATCCGTTTTGTTATGACAGTTAGTCTGCTCGGCGTCGCTCGCTGTGGTTGCAAATAACAATATAATGGCGAGCGTGTCAAGTATGAAAGCCTCCGCAACTCACGGCTGTACAATAATCATTGTGATGGTTGGGTTAGGTGTAGATGTTAATAACTATGATGCTTGGGTTTAGGTTTGAGCAAAATGTAGATGTTAATAACTGATGCTTGGGTTTAGGATTGGGGTAGGTGTAGACGTTAGTAACTGTGATGGTTGGGGTTGGTGTAGATGTTAATAACTGAGTGTTGGGTTAAGGGTTCGGGTAGGTGTAGACGTTAATCACTGTGATGGTTGGGTTAAGGGTTGGGGTAGGTGTAGACATTAATAACTGTGATGGTTGTGTTTAGGGTTGGGGTAGGTGTAGACGTTAATAACTGTGATGGTTGGGTTAAGGGTTGGGGTAGGTGTAGACATTAATAACTGTGATGGTTGGGTTTAGGTTTGGGAAAGGTGTAGATGTTAATAACTGTTATGGTTGTGTTTAGGGTTGGGGTAGGTGTAGACGATAGTAACTGTGATGGTTGGGTTAAGGGTTGGGGTAGGTGTAGACGTTAATAACTGTGATGGTTGGGTTAAGGGTTGGGGTAGATGTAAGCGTTAATAACCATGACAGTTGGGTTTGGGATTGGGGTAGATGTAGACATTAATAACTATGATAGTTGAGTTCATGGTTGGGGTTGGTGTAGACATTAATAACTGTGATGATTGGGTTAAGGGTTGGGGTAGGTGTAGACGTTAATAACTTATGGTTGTGTTTAGGCTTGGGGTAGGTGTAGACGTTAACTTATGTTTGAGTTTAGGTTTAGGGGAGGTGTAGACGTTAACTCTGATGGTTGGGGTAGGTGTAGACGTTAATAACTGATATTTGGGTTTAGGGTTTGGGTTGGTGTTGGTGTAGACGTTAATAACTCTGATGGTTGGGTTTAGGGTTGGGGTAGGTGTAGACGTTAGTAGCTGTGATGATGGTTGGGTTTAGGTGTGGAGTAGCTGTAGACGTTAATAACTGTGATGGGTGTAGCACCATCTTGCTGACAACATAGTTTTGACACATGGATCTGGATAACTGCAAGTTACGCCTCTACTACAAGTTACGCCCTCTTCATGTTATGCCCCTGTCTTGCAGTCCGCAGATAGACACCACTTCAAAAATGGTCACAAAGGTTGCCGAGTCCTGCTTTAAGGGGACATTAGTGGAGGTAGAAAACATTCTTGCAGGGGTTAAAGCTCAAATGTTTCAGTTAACAGCCCACAACTTAAATCAAGATAAATGCATGATATGCTGTGTAATGGACATGTATGCATGTTGTTGCTCTCATGTAGATTCATTAGGACATGTTTTCATGCAGTTGAGCAACCTTCTTCAAATGCGTCTCCTCTTCTTTAGACCCTCATCAAGGGTTAAAGAATGTAAGTAACAATCTGTTATCCAAGGATCTGTCTCTTGAATATTTATTTAATTACGATGTGTAACTGTTTTCATTTTCAGCCATGATCACAACAACATATGCCTTTGGGGTCATTTCTGCGGCTATATCAATCATAGTTCTTCCAATTCCAGCAATTCAGGAGCGCTGTTTAAAACTTGACAGAAAACAGCTTTTTGACCTCAAATGGAGATGTTGTAAGTGTTGATGCGTCTTATTCATGTCGAATATCAAAATGATAATTTGTATGTTTTGTACTGAGTATTAAATGGATAGTTCAGCTAAAAATGAAAATTCTGTCATCATTTACTGATCTTCCCCTTGTTCCAAACCTGTTTGACTTACTTTCTTCTGGTTTTCAACATTCTTCAGAATCTCTTGTTTTGGGTTGACCAGAAGAATGAAATATATATTTTAAAACACTTGGATGTAAGTAAATGGGGAGGAAATTGTCATTTTTTGGGTGAACTATTCCTTTAAGGTCACATAAAATGAACATTTAAACCACTTATTATTATATTTTTACAAGTCTCTGTTTTTGGTTCTGTATGTGTTAAAATGTTCTTTATCTCTCAATGATGATCTTTTTGTTTTTGTCTATCTTTGTCTCAGATTTAGTTTGGGTCACCGTCATGGTTGTTACGCTCGTCGGGCACAGTGGACTTATTTTATACTTTCTCAGCATTATTCTGGAGTATAGTAATGGTAAGCTTCTATCAAATGTCAGCAACCGTAGTTGGCTTATTTTTTTCAGAAAATACAAATTGCTTACTTTGATCATTAATTTTCATTTGAGGTTTTTTATTGTTTATGGTATGGCATGAGTTGCCAGAAATTGTAGCCTGAATGTGTTCTTGATCACAGAGCGTTTTGGATGGATCTTTGTCACAGTTCTGCTCCATATCTTCACTGCTATTGCACCTCAACGACTCTCCAGAACAGTTCCTGGTGAACATAAATAAATAAATACAGCCAGACATTTTTGACTTGTGCCAAAAACATTCTTAGTTATATTAATGTTATCAATAAATCTTAAATGTTCATCTTAATGCAGTAGTTCCTATGCAATCTTTTTACAAATATATCTTAAAAGCCTTTTCTTTTTTGCAGATGCAATTTACACTGCTTTGTTCATGTATGGGGCAGCGGGCCTACCAGTGGTCAACTCAGTTTCTCTTGCAACAGAACTAATACTACAGACGTGTAAGTGTTGTTGTCTAAAAATACTCTTTAAATGCTTAGTTCACCCAAAAAAATAAACATTATGCTATTAATTACTCACCCTCGGTTGTTCCAAAACCTTGAGACCTTTGTTCGTCTTCAGAACACAAATTAAGGACTCTATTTTAACGGTCTAGGCACAAAGTCTAAAGCGCAGGGTGCAAAAGCATAAAGGGTGTGTCAGAATCCACTTTTGCTATTTTAAGGATGGAAAAATATGCTCTGCGCCATGGTGCATGGTCTAACAGGGTTGTGCTTATTCTCTTAATGAATTATAGGTGTGTCTTGAGAACAAACCAATCAGAGTCTCATCTCCCATTCCCTTAAAGAGTCAGTTGCGTCGCACCAGAGCGCATTTGCTATTGACATGGCGAACTGTATAAGTGTAAAACCTGAACACTTCACTAGCAAGAAAACAGTTAAACAGAGCATCTGCTGTGCGAGGATAAAGAATGAGCCTTCTCCATTCGGCCTTTACTTTCATTTTCACTCTTTCGTGGATAAGGAAATGTGTTGGATGCACTCACTGAAGACATCCATTAGCCTACATAATTAATTTCGTTTGTTAAGCGCAAAGATTTGTTTCAGAACTATTTCTAAATTCAGATCTAATTTCCATCAAATGAATAAATGAACAATAATAACAAAGTGTGGTCAAAAAACTGAGTTATATCCAAACACACATGCTATGCCCCATATGGTCTAAAACCTGACATGTGGACAAATCTAAGCTTGTTTTTAATAAAACAAATATAAATATGCATTTAATAAATAATACTAATGCTAATAAGAACATTATTCAAAAGCAAGTTGTCGTGAATAAGCAGAAAAAAAATCAGAGATGAAGAAGGCATGGAGGTACTGATTTTAATATTTATGTAGAAAATAATAATTTTTGTAATATTTCATTCCTTTAATTCTTTTTTTATTTGTAAAGATATTTGTGTATTGTTGTACATCGTGCGTGTTTTAAGCAATGTGTAAGCGAGGTGCACAACTAACGCGCTCTGCGCTGTACTTTAGACCTGCTCTCAGCTGCTCTATTGCACAGTCTATTTTAGTTCCTCAAAATAGCAACGCACCAACAATGTGCCTTAACACACCTCTTTTCTAGACCAGAACAGCGATGAGTCCACAAAGTGGAGCAAATGGATGTGCTATTTAAACGTGGCGGAAGACAAGAAAATTAAGGTTGGGTTGGTCTGAAAATAGCAACACGTCGGGGAAACACGTCTTGCGCCTTATTGCGCCGGGTGTATGATAGGGCCCTAAGATGTTTTAGGTGAAATCTGAGATCTCCCTCATCATCTATAGGACAGCAACGGTCTTAACTATAGAACGGGTGTCTTGAGTGGGTAAATCTGAGTATTATCAAGCTACTAGAGTCATTTTTGCGCACATAAAACAAAAATAACAACTTTATTTGACAGTTTGTGTTCTTCTGATGTTGTTACCACCACCGTTCAAATCCCACAACAACCGCCTGCACAGAAATTAACAGTCCAAGATTGTTGTAACCAATGTTGCCAGATTGATGTAAAAAGTCAATTATGTGAGCTGATGAGCTTCACTGAAGATCTGGCAATTTGACAAACATTGCTTTTTTTCATAACTAGATTGGGCCATACAAATTAAGGGAGTTTCCCAGGAGAAATAATAAAACAGGCGACTCCTGGGAAAACGAGAGTTTTGGCAAGTATGTTCATTTGTGTTCCAAAGATGAACAAAGGTCTTTGGAGTTTTCCATTTTTTGGGTGAACTACCGCTTTAAAGGTTGTTTGATTGAAAGGTCTCTAAAATATTCCTTCATCTGTCGGTTTGAAAGACAAGGGGGAGAGAACGGTGGATGATCTGCGTGTAATAGTGCTGCCGTTTGAAAGCATTTTGTCTGACTTGTGGCTGATTTTACAGATTTCTGCTTATTGTGAGTTTTATTTGTATTTTTGACACTCGTATATTAGAGCTGCTATTGTTAAGAGGGTACAGTTCACTGTTATTGTCTTTATTTGTGCTTTACAGGGACAGTTCAAGGGAAAGAGTAAGTTGTATTTTGCATTTAAAAGTATTTTGGACTGCTTAATTGCTTCACTGAGAGAGAACTGATTGTCTTTCAGTGTCCTGAGGGAGCTGTGTGAGCTGAGAGATTTCGTGGCACCGTGCACACCACAGGTGACTTTGTTTAGAGGATAAAAAACTAAATTAATTACTAAGGAATTAATATGATGTTAAACACCTTTTCAAATCATATTTAATGCTGTTAAAAGTATTAGTTTCCCAGTTTGGTTCACAGGGTGTCCGCGGGGTCTTAAAAAGTATTAAAAGTTGATAAATCAATTATGAGAAAATTAAGGCCCTTAAAAGGTATTAAGAAGTCCTAATCGCGTTTTTACGAGGTCTAAAATTTTGTTCAAGCAAAGTGTTTGAATCCAAAAAAGCATAAATATATTTATTTCCCTTGATTGGTTCGGGCTGGGTGCGTCCGGCCAAGCTCCTCCGTCCGGGTGATGTCACGTAATTTGTGACAAATGCGGGAAGGTGATGTGACGCTCTCCACATGTAGCGAAACATAGAGCAACAGTTTCGGCACAGTGATCGCCGGTCAAATAGCTTTGTTTCTTCCGAGCTACTGAAGTTCTGTTGCATGGTTGTGCTCCATTCATTTATTTAACTATAACTATTTATTAGCAACTGTTAATTAAGTTACAGATTTGATACTGATTAGAACTTGAAGTGGAGATGAGGTCTTAAAATATTCTGGGAAGGTCTTAAAAAGGTATTGAAAGTACCTTTAGGATTCCTGCATATACCCTAGTTCAGATGACAGAATGTAGTGGGGGAAAATGAAATGTTTATACATTACAGCAAGGAGATGTTGGTGAATCAGAGAATCAGCTTTCGGAGGCCCAAAGGTGTCAGCCAGAGGAGGAGCCATTCCTGGAGGAGCAAGAACAAGAGGTTTAAAATAGTTTTAAAAGATTTTAAAAAGTAACGTAAAGGAATCATTCACCCAAAAACGAAAATTTACTCACTATTCACTCATCCTCAAGTGGATACAAACCTTTATGAGTTTCTTCTTTCTATTGAACACAAACATATTCAGAAGTAAGCTAAAGACCTGTATCAATTGACTTCCATAGTAGGAAAATCAAATACTATGGAAGTCAATGCTTACAACTTTCCAGTTTTTTAAAAAATATCTTCTTTTGTGTTTAATTAAAGAAAGAAACAAATGAAGGCTTGTTGGCTTCAAACAAATGAAGGGTGAGAACATGACAGAATTTTCATTATTGTGTGAACCATTCCTTTAATGCCATGTATGATAAGCTAACATTACTCATTCTTTGTTTACCTTATCTAACTGAAAAATCAAACATTATTGTATTATTAAATTATATTAGAATGACTTTCATGCTTTGGTGGAGATTTTATTTATTTTTGCTTTTCACAGCATTAACTATTACTGTTTATTCCCATATTCCTAATC
This sequence comes from Danio aesculapii, assembly GCF_903798145.1. NCBI lineage: Eukaryota > Metazoa > Chordata > Actinopteri > Cypriniformes > Danionidae > Danio > Danio aesculapii. Next base: position 43,226,801 of record NC_079447.1, on the reverse strand, counting down.
TAATTGCATCTTTAAAAAAGGGGTTTTCACATACAGTTGAAGTCAGAATTATTAGCCCCGTTTTTTCCCCCCAATTTCAGTTTAACTGAGAGAAGATTTCTAAACATAATAGTTTTAATAACTCATTTCTAATAACTGATTTATTTTATCTTTGCCATGATGACAGTAAATAATATTTGACCAAATATTTTTCAAGTCACTTCTATACAGCTTAAAGTGACATTTAAAGGCTTAACCAGGTTAATTAGGTTAACTAGGCAATTTATAGTAATTATGAAATCATTGTATAATGATGGTTTGTTCTGTAGGCTATCAAAAACAAATATAGCTTAAAGGGGCTAATAATTTTGATCTAAAAATGTTTTTTTTTTAAATTAAATCTGATTTATTGTAGCTGAAATAAAGCAAATAAGACTTTGTCCAGAAGAAAAAAATATTATCAGACATACTGTGAAAATTTCCTTGCTCTTTTAAACAACATTTGAGAAATATTTTTAAAAAGAAAAACTAATTCAAAGGGGGACTAATAATTCTGACTTCAACTGTACATGCAAATAGTGTTTGAATAACAATTCACAGATGTCATTTCATCAAACATGAAGAAATCTGCCCTACCTCCTGGTATACTGCTTTAGCAAAAAAAGAACCACAAAACCAATCAGCAGCACCATGACACTGCTGAGCTGTTGATTGGCTGAGGATCTGTGTGTGTGTGTGTGTGTGTGTGGAGAGAGAGTGTGCATGTGTGTCCTGTATAAAGCACACTGCTCTGCAGCATTTCTGAACTGGTGCAGTGCCGGTTCATCTCCACTAATGGTGTGCAGAACAAGGGGGACTTGAAGAAAAAAAAAACTTCCAATCAACAAAACATTAACATCATTTGAAAACCAAGCAAAAAAAAAGCAACAAAAATTACTTCATCATGAGCTTCGACCCTTTCACCACTTCCCCCCTCTCCCGGCGCTGGGAAGATTACCAATCCAGCACCTCCACCTACCGAATCTCCAGGGGGCCCTTGTCCTCCTCCAGGTGGGCGATGCGTTTGGAGCCTCTGCAGCGCTGGGAGCAGAGCGACCTGAGTCAGGCCAGTCTAGTGAATGCAGAGCTGCTGGATCTGCGGGTCCAAGAACGAGAGCAGCTAGTGGGTCTGAACAACCGCTTTGCATCCTACATAGAGAAGGTGAGACACCTCGAGCAGCAAAACCGGGCTCTGCTCCTGCAGCTGGAGGCCCTGCGCCGCAGACAGAGTCAACCGTCCCGCGTGCAGCAGCTCTACCTGCAGGAGGTCCGGGGCCTCAGGGAGCAGCTGCACCAGGAGGCCCAGAATAAAGCACGCATGGAGGTGCAGATGGAGAAGCTGAGGGAAGTCCACGCACAGCTGCACGAGCGCTGGGAAGAAGAGGCAAGGCGGCGGAGCCAAGCTGAGGAGGACCTGCAGCAGCTGCGGGACGAGGCAGGTCAGGCCGCTCTGTGCAGCTGCGATGCAGAGGCCAGTGTGGTCTCTCTGGTGCAGGAGCTGGCCTTCCTGAAGCAGGTGTTCGCTGAGGAGCAGGAGGGGCTCAGGGTCCAGCTACAGGTGGCCAGCCTCAGCGTTGAGCTGGATACGAGCAGGCCAGACCTGTCGGCTGCTCTGAGAGAGATCCGGGCGCAGTATGAGAGCCTGGCCGGACGTAACATGCAGACTGCCGAGGCCTGGTTTCGGGGGAAGGTGGCGAGCGTAGTGGAGCTGACAGATAAGCAGGAGGAGGCTGTGCGGGTGGTACGTGAGGAGACCGCTGAGTACCGGCGCATGCTGCAGTCTCGTTCTGCTGAGGTCGAGGCATTGAGGAACGTCATCAATTCCCTGAACATACAGCTGGGAGAGCTGGAGGAGATGCAGAACTCTGAAGTCACCAAGTACCAGGTATAAATCATTAGCACTGATCGATTTCAGTATAACTACAATATAACCACTCAACGTTTTTTTGTGGAGACTTTCTACTGTTGACCACAGAAATATGATGAATTGAAAGGGGGAGCAGATATTTGAAGAATTATTAGCCCCAATGTTTATTTCCCCCCCAATTTCTGTTTAACGTAGAGAATATTTTCTCAACACATTTCGAACATAATAGTTTTAATAACTCATTTCTAATAACTGATTTATTTTATCTTTGCCATGATGACAATAAATAATACTTTACTAGATATTTTTCAAGACACTTCTTTACAGCTTAAAGTGACATTTAAAAGTTATTGTATAATGATGGTTTGTTCTGTAGACTATTGAAAAAAATGAGCTTAAAGGGGCTAATAATTTTGACCTTAAAATGGTTAATAAAAAAATTAAAGCTGCTTTTATTCTATCCGAAATAAAACAAATAAGACTTTCTCCAGAAGAAAAAATATTATCAGATATACTGTGAAAATTTCCTTGCTCTGTCAAACATCATTTGGGAAATACTTAAAAAAGAAAACAAAATTCAAAGGGGGACTAATAATTCTGACCTCAACTGTATATAATAATAGAATAAGCAGATGTTTAAGGGCATAACGCATTTGCAAAAATGTGGGGTACAACAGCTTGTCAACACAACAGTTCTCACAAAGGTACTTTGTAGCATATTTACCCTTACAAGGGGTATATTAGTACTTTAGAGAACTAAGATACTGTTTAAAGGGATAGTTCACCCAAACATGAAAATTTACTTGCCTTTCCAAACCTTTATGAGTTTCTTTTTTCTGTTAACCACAAGAGAAAATAAAAGGTTGAAAACCTGTAACCATTGACTTCCATAGTGAAAAAAGTAATACTATGGAGGTCAATGGTTTCCAGCTTTCTCCAGAATATCTTCTTTTGTGTTTATAATTTAACAAACATAATTTTAGCCAAAATATTTATTTCTAAAAAGGATAACAATTTGCCAGCAAATGGAAATTAATCACCATTTACTCTCACTCAAGTGGTTCCATACCTTTTTAGTTTTTTTTCTGTAAAAAAATAAGATATTTTGACAAATGTTAGAAACCTGTAACCGTTTACTTCAATAGCATGGAAACAAATATGGAAGTCAATGGTTACATTTTCCAACATTTTACAAAATAGCTTCTCCTGTGATAAACAGAAAAAAGAAACTCAAACAGCATTCTGACAAGTGAAGGGTGAGTAAATGATGACAGAATTTTCAGCTTTGGCTGAGCTATCTCTTTTACTGTGGCAGTTAAAGGATTAAGGTTTACTACAAACCATTCAGTGGTACGTAATGCACAATGATGTCTCTGAGTGTATTGCCCCAGTTACAAGCTGATGTTCTCCTAACAATAAAAGTTTTGCACATTTTCTTTGTGTCAAGTCTTTGTGCTTTCTCATTTGTTTCTTCGAGTGGACACAAGCACAAAGACTTGACCCAGAGACTCAGGAATAGGCTGTAAATTAGTTTTAAACGTCAGAGCGCTGACCTTTGCTGTACTACGGTCTCAACATTGATGAAAGACCATTTCTGCTGCGCTTTAGTCATTGTATGGTCGGAATATCACAAAAATAGCACAAATGTGTTAATGCTGACTCACTCCCTCAGTGCTGAGTCATGATGACAGACAAACTGAGTAGAACAGATTGACTTTAAACAGAAATGTTCTGCTGACAGTAATCTATATACTTCAGCTATATTACTCTGTATCTCTGGCACAAATACAGTAGGAATGCTTCTGTCTGTAAATAATTTGCTAATGCTTTCCTTTCAACCACCTCTAGGGGAAGATAGGTGACCTAGAAAGGGACATTGGTGATGCGAAAGAAGAAATGTCTCGATATTTGAGGGAGTATCAGGATCTGCTTAATGTGAAGATGGCTTTGGATGTTGAGATTGCTGCTTACAGGTAATATGCTTGACAATATGACAGTTTCTTAAATACTCAAATAAAATAAAAATAAAGCTTGTGCATTCAGAATACGTGAAAACTGACTGAAGTAACTTGGATTTTAGATTACAGATGGGTTTGATTTGTTTTGAATTTACCGTTTATTTTTGTCTTGACAGGAAACTCCTGGAAGGAGAAGAAATTCGGTTTACGTATTCCTCCCTCCCAGCCCTCGCTTAACCTTGCGTTCATACTTTGAACACAGTTGAGTCAGATTCAACTTAAATCCTAAAATAATACCCTAAACATCATCCCTGACAGGTTTACTCATTTTCTCCAAAACCCCTGCTAAACTTGACCCATCATTTAAAGGGATAGTTCACCCAAAAAAGCACATTCAAGTGTTTCAAACCTTTATATGTTTCTTATTATTCTGCTGAACACAAAAGAAGATATTGTGAAGAATGTTGGAAACTGGTAGCCATAGACAATCATAGTAGAAAATAAACAAATATTATGGTAGTCAATGGCTGCCAGTTTCCATCATTTTTCAAAGTATCTTCTGTTCTGTTTAGGTTTGTGTCAAGTAAATGGTGAGTAAATGATGATAAAATTTTAATTTTGCGGTGAACTAACCCTTTAAGACCCCCTTTAACCAAATTCACACACAAAACCCTTTACATTTACCTCAGATCCTCTTTAAGTTACTTCCACCCAGTTCAGCCATGAAACTAAACCTCCTCATTTCATTGCTTCAAAGTCAGACGAGCCCTTGTGTCACACAAGAGGTACACATAAAGAGGTCCCCCTTCTTCTTTACACTTGAAATGGACAAATGACCACCTTAGAGACATCGCTAGGGGTAGCACTCACTCAGCCAGAGCTAAGTGTTCTGTTGGCAGATTCTCACAGAGACTTGGAGATGGTTCCCCTTTAAGAACACTTCACAAACTTCAGAACATTCACCCGTTGAGTCAATGATCACCCTATATATGCAGACTTTTAACCAATTGTTTGTTGAGGTGAATCATTGTGCAATCTCAGTTGGGTGTTAGGAATGACCAATTTGTTAATTCGGCATTAGACCAAGAATCAGCCAACAGGACACCGTCCACCATCACTGGCTCTTTAGAGGATATTTTATTAGTGCAAAGGTTAAAAGGATAGTTCACCCAAAAATGAAAAATCTCTCATCGTTTACTCGCCCACTCACGAGTGTTTCATTACCTTGAACACAAAAAAATATATATTTATTTTACATAAAGTATTTTGAAGGAAGCTGAAAACCTGTAACCATTGACTTCCATAGTAGGAAATACAAATACTATGGAAGTCAATGGTTACAGGTGTGAAACATTTTTCAAAATATCTTCTTTTGTGTTCAATAAAATAAAGAAACTTGTGGATAAGTAAGTGATAGAATGTCATTTTGGGGTGAATTATCTCTAAGTGTTAGCTATGTTTTGATGTGTTATTTTTCGGTTAATGTTGTAGTAATGTTTTATTTGCCGTGTCTGTGTTCTGCGTCTCATGTGTTGTTTTGTTGTGGATATTTGATTCTTTTTGCTTCAGCATTTGCAATATTTTAAGCATGACTAAAATCAAGAGTAGAAATGACGAGATGTCTAGGAGTGTTTTTAGACTTGAGGGTAAAATGCTACTATCATGCTGTCATCTGCTTTTGTTGTGTCATCTAAGTTATAACGTAAGTCAGTTATTAGTGATTTTGGAAATGAACAAGAAACCGATTCTGTCTATCGTGGCAGTTTCTGAACCGAATGGTGCTGTATGTTTGCACCTAAATTACACGATGAATAAAGCAACAGTACCTCTTCTGGAGCATGTCTCTGGTGTGTTTGTTTGAGTGTGTATGCAGGACATTAGCAAGGTCTAAATATCTGACTCTTTAACGTCACATTTTGCTGGATGAACAGGATAGACTAACCACTCAAACTGATCAGTGTAGACTTACTCTTGAATATTTTGTCACAAAATCCTAACCAATCATTTGGACTCACTAAACCTAAGGGTGGTTAACAGCAGGGCTGCACAATATATCGTTTTAGCATCGATATTGCAATGTGTGCATCCGCAATAGTCATATCGTATAGATGTGCAATGTTGACTTGGGATTATATCCCACATAGCAAAATATCTCTGGCCCACATAATCAGCTTTTGCTTGGGCCACATGCTGCAGTGAATTACGGTACATGACTGAACCAAGTCTGGTTTCCAGACTAGGGCCAAACATGGACCATGTCAGGGGCAAGTCTCAGCCAAATTAATAACCCATAACTAGGCCCACACGGAATCTGTGTGAGCAGAATTCCGCAGATTTTTTGCCCATCAATGATTCTGTTTATTTACTTGTGTAAATGTGTGTAAATTTATATTTATTCAATTTTTAAATGAATTTCAGTATAATTATTGCCTAATATAAAAATGTTCATATGATTTATTTACAATACAGTTAATAAAGTAATATTTTCTGCCTTTTATATATATTACATGAGAGACTTTGTGTACCAAATAAAGTGGATGTAATTGGATTTGCATTGTAAACATTAAATAAAAGTAGGTATTATTTTTTCTCTCACATATTAAGTTTTTAGTTATGATACTCCCAAAATCATTCTGCTGAAATCCGCAGATATTTTATAAAATCCTCCACAGAAATACCAAAAATGTCTGCAGATTCTGTCTGGCCCTACCCATAACTGAGCCTGAGCTGGGCCAGGTATGTTGGTGTGTCACCACTGCGATGAAATTAATAAACCCATAAATCATTGTGCTTTAAGCTGCGGTCACACTGGGCTTTTCCTCCCATAGACTTCCATTCATGCGCACGCGAATGCGCCAGACCGGAAACGCAAGGTAATGCAGTGCAAAGTTCAAGCTTGGTGAACTCTGACCTGCGAAATCGCATCACTTGACTGCATGAGACCAATCGAGGATCAAAACACGACCTCTCTGGACAGAAATTTAAAGCATGGAGCAATCGCTCGCTTTTTTTAATGTCTAATCATCTTGTTTAATCCTGCCCCTTTTCGCAGCGTAGCACGACCGAATTTCGCACACACAAACTCTGGTGTGACCATAGCTTTAGGCGTGCTATGGGGTGCTTTTTTTGAAGCAACCTGATTGGTAGAATGTTTTTTCTTTATTTGAAAATAATAGAAATGTATTTTAAATGTGGGTCAAGGTAGGCCAAACTCACACGGACCACATTTCAATTAGTAACATCTGGGCCAATTACTACATTTTACATCTGGCCCAAGTATTGTGTGCCACCTTAAAGACGGTGCCACCTCTGCCAAACCAGGGGAGAAGGGTCTGGCTGCAGACACGATGCAATCTCAGATTGGTGCAATCTCAGCCACACATGCGCATTGAGCAGGATGCAATGATTTCAGGAGGTGTTGCTTTGAAACACAGTCCCTCCCCTGCCGTCCAAAGATAATATGCTAACCGGTTAGCATTTTGGTAGATCACCTACTGCACCTTTAAGGTATCTAAAGGTATTGGGTTAGGTTTTGTAAATGTTAAATATGAGCCAATTTAGTTTATTCTATTCACCTATAGCGCATGTCTTTTGACTGTGGGGTAAACCAGAGCACCCTGAGGAAACCCCCTCCAACACAGGGAGAAACATTCAAACTCTACACAGAAATGCCAACTGACCCAGCCGGGACTCGAACCAGCGACCTTCTTGCAGTGAAGCAACAGTGCTAACCACTGAGCCACCATGCCACCAGAAGTGCAACACTTTTTTTTTTAAATAATGTAACAGTGTCTTCATGTTAAAAAACAGTAGTGAACAATGTTAAACAGTATTTTAACATTATAAGTTTGTTTCAAAAACAGTACACACGGGAAAAAAATGGTACCATGTTGTACCAAAGAAGGTACAAACTCTTCTCACTGGGGCAGTACCTTTTTATGGGACAGAATTGTACCTTAAGACAAAGAAACAACTGTGTACCATTGCAGTTTGTACCTTTAAGGAAAATGTACCTTTGTTTTTAAAACCTGCAGATATAATATTGTACCTGCATTTTGCTTTATCCAAAATTTGTCGATTTATTTTCAGTAAATACAATATATTAAAAACACTTATTAAACAATGTTTTAGTTCACAAAAAAAGTTTCTTTTTGTGTAAATGCACCTTTTCCATTTACAATAAGGAATAAAAAATACTTTAATATAAATCAAAAGATCTATTTTTTGCTAAACATTTCACAACACTTTTCACAAGTTACAGCAACACATTCTCCAATGTACAATATAAACCTTTTGTTTTCTCCAATTGTCACACAATATCTTTGTAATAATACCCTTAAAGGTTTATTTAATTTACTTAATTTTAAAATAAAAATTGAATTATGCAAAAGTATTGTAACAAGATATGCACAAAGTTTGATTAGTTTTACAATAGTAAAATGTCTGCATGAACTCTTTGCATGTGCTCAACTTTTGCCAGCGTATGTCTGAAGTGGAAAGCAAAAGCCAAAAGGTGCAGATATCAATAATGAAAATGTATTTATCATAAAATGCTTACCAAATGTTTATTAAAAATGCCTTAAATGTTTAGTTTACAATACCTATAGTTTTGTTTTAACAGTTGTTTTGTACTATAGAACTTAATAGTTAATGTTTATGAGTTTCTTAAAACATATGCTTTTAAATGATGATGATTCATGTTTCAATATGGAAATAATTCATAAAATCACTTTGCTTTTCCAGTAATATTTGTTTCATAGATATTGTAATAAAGAAGTTGTGCAACACTTATGTAGCTTTTTTATGAGAACAATTGTGTACCTTTATTTCAACTGTACCATAAAAGGTACAGAACAGTATCATAAGAGGTCTTTTCTGTACCATATAAGATACAACAACTTTTACAAAGGTACAAAACTGTTCCTCAAGTAACATTATTTGTACCACCTTGTACCTTTTTTTGAGAGTGTAGTGTAACAATTTCTTTTTACAAAAAAAAGTGTAAATGTCATTTTCAATAACAGTATTGTAACTAACTAACTAAGTACCTGAAACTACCTAACATCAACCTAGAACACAGACATAAAAACTCTTACACTGCGCCTCATAGTACTGAACATCTTTGACCACCACACAGGAAATATCTACCCCTAAAAAGCACTCATTTTTACATGAATCACAGAATTTTATGCTTTTGAATTATTGTTTTTGTAAATTGTGGATAAAAAAAATTACACAATTTTTTGAAAAACATTCTAAAATGTACAAAATATTTTTATTTAAGATTTGTTTTTTTAGATTTTATAGTTAAAAATGAACTCACCATCATGCCTTGAGAGCACATAACCTGTGTGCTGATGTCTTATTTGGTCTGTGTTTTCTAATAATGTAAAGCAAATGGCAGCTATCTTTTAGTTTCATTGGCTAAAGGAGATGTCATGTGACATTACTAAGATTTAATTTTATTGGATAAATATTCTTAGTGTTTTTAAAATTTGATTATCTTAGTGTCATTTATAAATGAAGGTGCCCTATAGAGGGTTAATAAACCCATTAAGCAACAGAAATTATTTCCCCAAACGCTTCCCATCCCAGAGAATGTGTTTGTAGCTCCGTTTCTTGGCAGCGCGTGGCAGTAGAGAGCGCTCCGGCTTCATCCCACTGTGGGTCGAGCAAAAGAAACATCTTCCGTGGTTAAAGTTCAAGAACATGGCAGCCACAGTGTAGCTGCTCAATGTTAGAAAGCCATGCTGGAATCTGTTACTTGTGCTGCGCTTCTCCAGGATTTCTGACCGTGTGTTTTTATGTAGACGCTTACCATTAATCACACAATCGTCATGTTGCGAGCTTTATCGCGGTGTCCGGTTCCTGCAGTTCGTCTTCTCGCCCCTCGCTCTGCTGTATTAGTCGAATCTGTCAGGGGAAGAAAATCTCGCACAGACCCCAAAGCAAAGTCTAAAATCGGACGGATCAAGACTCCTCCGCCCGTGGATCCAGTGGAAATGATCGCCATGAAGGAGCGATACACGGAGTACAGTCTGATCCTCAAAGCCCTGCGGTAAGATTGATGCTCATTATTAGTGATCAAGGTCAGATTGTCTCTCAAATAACATCCTTATTAATGAAATTAAAGCTTGTCATTTGTGTTGACAGCAGTGTTTTTGACCCAAGGTATAATAAAGTAACGTTCATCTGTTTTGGCAATTCTGTTACACTAGTTGCTGTTGTAACACAACTGTTGTACACAATACAGCACAGTTTACTGTAGTAGTTTTTAGACTAGAGCAGGGTTGTCCAAATATAGAGGTAAAGTTGGTTTTATATTCAGATATTAAGACATTTTACTTAATAATATAATTTTATAAAAGTATTCTTTACACATTCTAAATTAGGAAATCATATTAGCAGCTAATGACTATCAAAGTACAACCATGTTTACAGTCAATTAGATAGTGTTGATGTTGTTTTGAAGTCATACTTGCATGCTAATTCTGATTGAATATTCAAATTAGCTTGGTAAACAATAAAGAGACAGTTAAATGAACGAATGTGCGAATGTAAAACCAACTTTACCTCAGTTGTCCACACTCGGTCCTGGAGGGCCGGTGTCCTTCATAGTTTAGCTCCAGCTTCCTTCAACACACCTCCCTGGAAGTTTCTAGTATACCTAGAAAGAGCTTGATTAGCTGGTTCAGGTGTTTTTAATTGGGGTTGGAACTAAAATATGCAGGACACCGGCCCACAAGGACCAAGTTTGGACACCTTTGGACTAGAGTCATTCTATGAAACGGGTGCCATTTTCACATTGCAGTACAAACTTAAAAAAAAAAAAAACATTATTTGAAAGATATCTTAATCCTCCAGATAAGCTATTTTCCCACCTCAGGCACAAAATCCTTATTAAGTATATTGTTTTTCTTTAGGCAAGAGAGCCTCTATTGTACCACCCCGTTACGGACAATATGTGTGATTTTACAGTAGTAAAATAACAAATAGCTTTTTAAATTCAAATGTTCTTCAAATAATAAAATGTCCTCATTTTTGCAAAAAGACATACTACAAAATTGTCAAAAAAATTATATACTTTTTTCTTTTGATTTTTTTTTTTCTTCCTTATTAAAAATTTGTTAAATGTTTTTCCTAAACATATACAATGTGGGTGTACTTTTTTTTTTTTTTGGATTGTGACCTACTTTTTTGTTAGAGTAGTTCCAGTTTTGGCTTTGGTATTTGTTACTATTTGTCTTTGGTATTGACTGTGAAGCATTCTGTAGAAAATATTAATTTAAAAGAGGGATGTTTGGAGATTTTTTTTTATTATTATTTATGCTGAGGACTGTAAATCCAATAATTTTTCAATCTGAACTGTGTGCTACCCTTGATGGAAACAGATTTATCTTCAATTATGTTATAAAATGTAAAATTGTTAATTAAAATCAGATCGATTATGAATGTTTGAGTGACTTAAAATTAGTGTGTGAAAGAGAAAGTAAGGAAGTGTATAAGAGGCCAAACGATTAAGTTAACAGAAAATTACTGAATTAATTGATAAGCCCTGTATTAAAATCTTTGATTTCATACATCTTCACATTCAAATGGGATGCAGAACCACCCCATCACATCCCTTACCACCTCATCGTGGAAAAAAATGTGACTGGGTGGTAAATTGCATTCAAAAATGGCCGCAAATCTCCCATGTGGTCAAGTTCCTCAACTAGCATACATTCATTCAATCTAAAATTTACTCTTCTTTGCTTTATAAATGTAAAATAATTTAATAAATAAGTTTACCCTATCTATTTAGCATGACTGGGTGGTTGTGTTGAGCTTGACGGGCCCTGTCTAACAAGAAAAACAACAACAAAGATTTCAGTACTTTCCTCCTTTTAGTCTTGGAGGGTGTAGGGCCCATATGATGTCAATTTCTTTTTTTGTGATGTCATTTAAAGCAAAAGTACATAATTTATGGATGAAATAAGTTAGTGTGACAGCGTGGACACACAAATTATAAAATATTTACAAAAATATGTAGAATTTATGAAATAAATATATCTTATGGAAATAGAAACACCCATATAAACCTTAAAACAATAAAAGTTTGGGAGGACAAATATAATTTATTTGATGATATTTTAGGTGCAAATTCAATGTTAGTCAGCACGGACATGTGAAATTTGTTATGTAATCATGAAAAAGTATTTAAAAAAAGAATTTTACTCTTTAGTAATAATAATTTATCATATATCATGTTAATAAGAACCCTTGAATTAATTACTTTAAGCTTTGGAAACACATTTTAGGACTTTTTTGTGCCTCATGCAGCTCATCAAATGTTACGGACAGAAATGGCACCTGTTTCATAGAATGACTCACTAACATACATTATAACGTTACTATTACAATTTCTCAGTTCACTATAGTTCATACTACAGTATGCTGTTGTATTCATTAACAAAGTTTTGTATATACTATCTACATGCTGTATAAAACACTTGACTATATTATGGTATAAAAATGTACTCTTTGGTATAAATAATTTTTTCGTTGTTGGTAGACTTGAATTCAGGGAGAATATGTTGAGGAAGCGATATGAAGAAAAGGTCGGCTCCGTGGCAGAGGAGAGAGCAAAAAGAGATGCTGAAGAGCATAAATCCCTCATGGCCTGGAATGATGCTGAGAACCACAGGTTACAAGTAATACGGTAAGTCATTTTGGTGTGTTTACTGTGAGGGAAAGCTTTAAACATGTCTTTTAAAAACGCTATTTTGAATTTTCCATTATTGTAAATGTACTAATTGTGGCAAAATTATCAGATTTAAAAAGTCCAAATTATGAGCTGAAAGGGTAAGCTGCCATTTGTGATGAGAAGAATATGCCACTTCAGTAGCTCACTGCTAATTGGATAGAGGTAAAGTTTTATATTCAGACATTCTCCTTAATAATATAATTTTAGAAAAGTATTCTTTGCAAATTCTAAATTGGGAAATCATATTAGCAGCCAATGACTATCAACGTACAACATTGTTCACAGTCAATTAAATAGTGCTAATGTTGTTTTGAAGTCATACTTGCATGCTAATTCTGATCAAATATTCAAAGTAACATGGTAAACAATATAGAGACTTCTAAATGAACGAATGTGCGAAAATAAAACCAACTTTACCTCTATATACTAATTGGCTGAAAATGGTGAATGTGAAAAAGGATATTTTGTTCCAGTTTGAAATGAATTAGTTTGATCTGTTCTTCCAGAGAGCAGCGCGTTCAGAAGGAGGCTGAGGCCGCAGAGGAGAAGAGGAAAGAAGCAGCGATGTTGCATCAACAAGAGCTGGAGAACTACATTAAAGAGAAAGAAAGACAAATTCTTCAACTACAGGTGCATCTTTCTGTACTTTGATATGTTAAAATAAATATCTGTTAAGGCTTGGACACACTAAACCGACAGTCAGATGTTAGGCAGTGTCGATGAGCGTCTCAGGGTGTCCGCAGGGTCTTAAAAAGTATTAAAAGTTGATAAATCAATTATGAAACAAAGTCTTAATCACATTTTTACGAGGTCTTAAATTTTGTTTAAGCATTGTCCAAAGTGTTTGACTACAAAAAAAGAATAAATATATGTATTTTCGTCCTAATATTAAAGGGCCCCTATTGTGAGTTTTTAAAAATGACCTTCCATGTAGTGTGTAACACAGCTCTAAGTGAAGTGAAGTATCCAGCTAAGGCTTAAATCTGAAAGTGGACAGTTTTTAAAACTATTGATTCATCTAAAAAAAAGAGTCGACTCATAGTGGTTAGAATGAATCGTCTTGTTAGCGAGTCTTGAGCCATTTCAGTGTGACGTGGCTACAAAACATAAGCCCCGCCCAATTGTTCCACGCGCAAACCCCGGAAAATTTAAACCTGCGGCCCTGCCCACTAACACAGCAGCAAAAACAAACAGATCCTGAAGTCATCATGAGTCATGAAGACGCGGTGCTTACCTGGATATTATTGGAAGTGTGAGGGAAATTGGCGATTCATTCTTTGTTAAAGGAAGGATCAGAAACGACTACTGATGTATGAGACTTGTGAGAGGAATGGACAGACAATACACCAGGGGTGCATGCAAAATAAGGCCAGTTTATTAGGCACAAAGGCAGTCTGTTGCAGCTGAGGAGGACCACTGGTGAGAGCTACAACCCCCTGGCCGGGGATGTGATCTTTGGGCAAAGCAGAGTACATGTAAGCCCTGAGAACATATAACACTTCACGCAAGAGGTGCCACAGCAATGATCCAAGTTATATAAGACCTGGCCCATGCCATGACACATTTCATAAGTGTAAGTAAATCGCTTGTCTCCTTGTTTACTCTAGCTTGCAAATGATGTATTTAATTCTGTTTTGTTACTTGTAACCGCTTGTACTGTTAAGGTTAACTCTATATTCTCATATCGCGTCTAAAGCCACGTTGAAACGCGACGCGTGGTGCTTTGTTTAAATGTGATTGTGAGCTCGTGTTTCAATGCCGTTTGTCGTTGCTATGGCCACCGTCAGCTGTTCAGAATAGTTTAGCTTTTGCTGCTGTGTGGATTAATACTGAATGTGTATCATAGTTAAGAATGGAGCAATATGCTGGTGTTTAACTACACTGCTTTTGGTGGTAAGGTGTCTGAATAACAATGTGGAGTAAGTTTTACGATGAAGTGTGTTTCAGCGTCCGCTGCGATCGGATCCTATACCAATGTTGGTGAACCGGGGGCTTGACAAACCACGCTGGGCATTTGTCTCACGCTGAATCACAACAGGCTGTCATAGGTCCAATCAGCGCAGATTAGCTTTGCGCTAAGGAGGGGTTTGGGAACAAATGAATCGCTGAACGATTCATATGGGAGTTGCTGGGATAATTAGGTAAAATAAATTAATATTATAAGACCATGAAAGTGTTTTTTGACCTTGCATGCATATCAGTATATTGTTGGAGACCCATATAAGTGAAATATGACCCTTTTTAATGTATAATATGGGCTCTTTTACAACGGTCCCTGCGATCCACGCGATTGGTTCGGTCTGGGGCACGTCCAGCCAATCTCCTCCATCTGGGTGATGTCACCTAGTTTGTGTTAAACGCTGGAAGGTGATGTAACACTCTCCACATGTAGCGAAACCATAAGCGAAACCGACGGCAAAATGGGAAAATGTAAGTTTTCGTACTCCTGGTTGGAGAAAGACGAGTTTAAACAGTGGCTGAAGCCTGTCGCTGAAAACAACGGCGTAATTTATTCTTCAAAGCTTTGTTTCTTTCGAGCTTTTCTGAGTTCTGTTGCATGGTTGTGCTCTATTGATTTATTTCATGACAACTGTTTATTAAGTTAAAGGTTTGATACTGATTAATACTTGAAGTGGCAATGAGGTCTTAAAATATTCTGAGAAGGTCTTTAAAAAGTTGTATTAAGCTATTGAAATTACCTTTAGGATTCCTGCATATACTCTGCGTCTGTCAGGTTAGTTTGTTTGGCTTGTTCCACATGTCAGCCTCATGCTGTAGTGAGTTTGTCTGATTCAGCATGTAGAATCAGCATTGGCCATCAGTAAAAGTGTGCTCTGATTGGCTGTTCGACTGCAAACCAGAGCGTGGGAGAAAAAACTTAAGTGACAAAACAAACAATGCAAGTCAAGAGGGAACACAAAGAAAGCAGTTGTGAATCCCTCTGTGGTGAGCGAGAAGTGCTGTGAAAATGGTATGTATATGCTGATATGTATGGTTTGTTTAGGTATGTAGTTTTGTATGCGTGTTGTAGCGATGGAAAAATGAGGCTTCCTGAACCACTGAAGCTTCGTCACACTATTGGTAATCAGTTTATTTCATTAATTGGTGAGCTTCTGACAATAAGAACAGCAAAATACTAATTATATTAAAATGTATTAGAATAATAGTAATATATAATATAACATTAATAATAACAATATACCTTCCTATACTACAACTGATTTAACCTAATATAATAGTCAAATGTATTCTAACGTCAAAACTCCTTGAAACTAGTTCCATCTCCACTTCTGCTACTCTTGACACCTGTTTGAAACACCCACAAGGTGGTGCGAGTTTTAACCTGTGAGTGATTGATGTATTCCCATAGACTGTAAATAAGATATGGACGTAGCATCCGTGACGTCACCCATAGGTTTCTGAAGAGCCTAAAAGAAGTTACCAGTAGGTGTGTCCATCCTTCGCCATTTTGTTCATCGTACTGACCGGGGGATACAAAACAAGGGCAAAGAGGAGGAGTTACAGACGCCTGCTAGCATTTTGCTAGACAGGCTTTTTTGCTTAATACTTCATTACCTGCGACTTTTGTGTTCTGACCACATGTGCTTGGTTGTGCACTATATCAATAAAGTGTTTAGACTTTTAAATCCACTAAGCATTGTTCTTATGACAAGTTTCTACAGGAGGAAAACGCGAATTACTTCAGAACACTTCAAACTAACTGTGTTAGTAAATGCAGGGCTATTGATGAAATCCAGGCATAACAATGTGTGACAATGCTTCAGATGACTGTTCTAGAGCCTACAGCTAATCAATCTGTCAGATTTTGAAATGCTTTACAGGTCTAAAGAAATTACAAATGATAAATTATGTCAAGTAAAACAAATACATTTATAGAGATGGTATAGAAGTATATGAGCAATTCCATGCAAATGTAAATCTTGCCATGAAAAAAAATTGGTTTTCGCCAAAATGTCGAAATCGTTTCTGTGTTTTTTGTGTAAGCAAGTATTTTACAGTGCTTTAAAAATACTCAAAAATGTCTCCGTTAATGTTTTCAAACTGTTATATTTGATTTACCAAAGTCACACAAGTGCCGTCAATTTGTCACATCCATAACGGAGAGATGTCGCATCCATAACAACACTTTTTCCTCATAAATGCAAAAAATGTCAAATAAAATCAATAATTTTGGTTCTATAATGAGCAACTCTTATACTTTTAATTATCATTGTTTCTTTTGAGTTGTGTAGTTTAATTCACAGTATATTCACATTTAAAGTACGTGGTAGACTGTAAACTCTGTCTTTTTTCATCACATCCATAATGGATGTTTATTTTCCTCATTTAAAATATAAAATATTTTTCTGATCCCTTAACTCTGTGGTTAGTTCTTTTGGAAAATATAAAGAGATGTTTTACTAATGTAATATATAAACAGATGTTTTTATAATGTTAACATACTTTCTATGTGCATTTATGTTTGAGATATTACTGCAAATGTCACATCTATAACACTGGAATTGCTCATATAATTTACTCACCTGGGAAATGAAGGCCACGTGAATGGTTTGTGAGCACAATGAAGTGCACACAGGATACCATATCATCTGATAATTGTTAGAAATAATTCCAAAAAGCAACTGACTTTGTAAAGCCACATAAAACAAAACTAACATACGATGTATATACCGAGTTCAGCGGCTAATCAGCCGGAATCAGCTGAGGTGAAGTAACGGCGACCAGCGAGACCTAGCTGTCACTCAAGTGGCCACGCCCTTAATTATGCAGACTTAATATAATCCAATATAAAGGAAATGGATGAGTTATAAAATAATTCACCCCTCTCAGAACGCAAACTCGTTATTCCGATACAGGCTTCGATGCCTTGGTTCAGATGTCCCATCAATAATGTGCAGCAGTAGTTCCGTTTTCTTTTTGTGGAATGTCATGTTGTAGAAGAAGTTCTCTTGCAGGCACATACTAATTTCAGTCAGCAGTCATCTGTTTTGTGTTCATGCACAGCTTTTTATCTATATGGGACCAAATGCAACACTTTTTTTTTTGTTTCCAGTTTTTCGTCGCTAGTTCTTTCGACTTGGTGTGTTTCAGGCTTTTGTTTTGTCAACATTTAAACTGTTATCTTGTTTTTGCATTTTATTAGGACTCAAACTGAAGTCATTTATTTTTTAAAAAGGATGTCTATTATTATTATAATTACTATTACTACTACTGTGATTATTGTTAAAAATTAAATAAGTTATTTTAATAAATGAGATTTTATAGATTTAACCTCTTTCTTACCTTTGCATCTGTGTTTTAGGAAGAGGCAAAGAACTTCATCACACTGGAAAATCTAGATCAGCGGATTGAAGAGGCTCTCGACAATCCGATAAACTACAATTTTGCCATTGATAAAGAAGGACGGGTTGTCAAACGGACTGCTTTTCAGTGATAATTACAAGATTTGATGAATAAAACACCTGTGTATATATAAAACACATACTGTCGGTGTCAACATTTAAGCTGTTAAAATGAATTTAGTTTGACCTTGAGATGTATGCTTTGTGTGAATATGTGCTGTGAATAGTTTATTTTCAAAGTGTATTTCAAAGATTCTTAATTTTTCCAAACTGGTTTGAGATGTCTCAACTGATTTCTTAAAGTTCTTAAATTACCTTAAATGTTTTGCTTTGTTCATTAGCTTAAATATTTGAATCCTCACATGAATAGTTGTCAAAATGAATGGCAGTTCACAATAGATACAAGTTCTTTTGAATAATTACACTCAATTACGAATATGAAAGGTGGTTGATATAGTTTGTCAATATGAATACTAAAGATGTTTCATTTTTCACAATATTAAATAACAGTTCCATGCGAAGTGTGCTGAAGAAAAGTGTTACCCCAGCATGCTACTCTATTTATTTATTGGTGCAAAATATTATAGTCTGCTAGTGTGATTCTGAATGCAGCAATAGTGCTGTATCACCAGATTAATTTTTTATAATATTTATTACACATGTCTGTTGATAACTATATTCTGAGTAGGTTTAATGTGTGATAAAAATGAACAAATTAGTAGTACCATATAGACCAAATGTTCTGTTTTTGGTGTATGGCAAGCTGTTTTAATGTTTAATTCTTAAAGAGATAGTTCACCCCATAATGAATCCTTTCTTTTGGTAAACACAAAGGAGGTTGGTTTTTAAAGAGGTTGGTTGCTGTGACCCATTGACTTCCATAGTATTTTTTCCTTATGGAAGTTAAAGGGTCTCACTGTCCCAGCAACCAGCATTTTTATAGTATCTTCTGTTGTGTTCAACAGAAGAAAGAGATTAATAAATGTTTAAAACCACATGGGAGATAATAAATAATTCGTATTCGTATTCATAATAAATAATAAGTATTCCTTTAAAACACAAAAGTTCCTCTTTGATGCTTATTTTTCAAAACTAGTATATTTTATGTTATGGGCCAGTTTTTATTCATTATATAGAAGTATTTCAAAAAGAATACACATACAAGGAATTTGTTTTCATGACAGACCTTTCTACAGTTACTTTGTAAATGTAATAGATTACAAATTACCCTATTTACAATGTAATAAGTAGTGTACATTTTCAGTTACATTATAAAAGTAACTGATTATATCTGATTACTTTTGATTATGTTTAAGTTTTAATGGGTATTTTCAACTAAATCATTTTCAAGCATTTCTACCAAGCAGGTGTGACCTTACAGTAGCTCTGTTTACTGTTAGAATTTCGAAACCTTTCATCACTTGAATTAAGATTATATTAATTTAACTTTAAAGTACAGCCACCACAAAACCAGACCTTATATCAAAAGCATTGTTTACTGTTGTTACAAAATCAAAGTTTTAGTTAGTTGTGCAGGGTGATTTTTGTCGCATTTGCCATAAAAAATACATCTAAGCTATTTTTGCAATTTTCATTTTTAAATTGAAGCAACTTAAATCCAAGTGAATCATATATTAGTGATCAATAAAACTGCCAATGAAACAAATGAGGCAGAATAGTTCAGTTATTTACTGTAAATAATATGCTGTATTAAACAGAAACAAATTATTGTATATAACAGCAAAAACAAAAAATCCAATAAAAATAGGTGTTACACATTTAAAATATTATAGTAATCTATATTAAAGGGAAATATTTAGGAATAAGCATTGTATATATATTTACAACTCTTCGTTAATTACACTACATAATGTATCATTAGTAACTATCATGAACTAATAGTAATTAACATAGTATACTTTAGCCTTTACTACAGTAACTATACATATATAGACCTCCTCTCCCTCCGTCATCTTTCCATCAAGCAAATTTCTCGTGTTAGCCTTGGTTGGCAACATCACTGACCAGAGCGAGAGGTGGCAGTAACGCCTAAAAACAAGAAGAATAAGAAGAAATCGTCATTCTCGCCATCATATGGATTTTCTTTCATCGGCTAGACACTGGCCTGACAGCTCTGTGAATGTCGGTGCCGTCACTTATTAATCTGCGATTGGTAAACGTAGCTTGTGTGGACGCTACTGAGCTACTTCAGTAATAAAATAGCTTCGCTACTGAAAAGCTTTTTGATTTAAAAAGTAGCAACTCTACCGCCACACTACTGAGAAATGTAGTTATAGCAGAATAGCACCCCTTTCGTAAATAGCCTTAGCAGAAGGCATTGTGCATATCAAAAACAGGCAAAGCAACAGATTAATATTATTCAACAGATCCCAGATTTTTAAAGAATTTTTTAGATGTAACCCCATTTGTAATCTTTAACATTTTAATAAGTAACTAAATTAATTACACATTCTTTCACAGTAACTAACTAATTATTGTACTTTTATTTTGTAATTAAATTATGTAATGCCGTTACATGTAACTAGTTACTCCCCAACACTGCTGACTACATACTATAACCTTATAAGGATTAAATGATAAACGGCTTGCCATATTCAGTACTCGTGTGTGAGTTACCTACCAGACATGTCCAAACATGCGCAGACGTGTTCAAGACCAACTACCACTTCCGGTATAGTGACAAACCTTCCAGTAAGAGCAAAGACTGGACAGGAACACATAGATGAGCATATGTCAAGAGCGTTTAACCATATATTCCTATTCAAATAAGTTTAACATAATTATCTTCACATAGACTTTAGGTAATGCATTCGACGCAGTGATGTGAAGTCCTGTTTCTATAGGGATTGAGTGTTTTCAACATTTGATGCAACATGGCAACCTCGCATGGTAATCGATGTCTCCTAAGGACAATCACGAGATGTCTTCGGGACAGCCGTCGGCAGCTGAACTTGACGACAGTACGGTCTTTAGGACACTTTTCCAACTCTTCTTCGGGTAAACAGGAACGTGTTGAAACTGTGGATCCACCGCGGAGTTCAGGGGGCGGCAGTGGCACATCTCGACTGGCGGTCGCGCTCGGACTGGGACTCGGAGGAGCAGCGGCTTTATTTTCATTAAGAGGAGAAGACAATAAAGATGCCCTACAGAGGACAGTCGCGGTTAGGAATTTGCTGATTGATAGCATATTACCTACTGTCCAGTGTGCTTCTCCATTTAAACCTGACAGCCCGCGGTACAAGTATAATTTCATCGCGGATGTGGTGGAGAAGTCCACCCCTGCTGTGGTATACATCGAGATTGTTGGCCGGTGAGTGTGTCAAAAAAAGAGAAAGAAATAATAATACAATGACACAGTGTATTAGTCCTTCTGAAAACATCTAAAACTGACCTTACCTGCTTTAAAAGTGACTAAGTTAACCTGCTGACAAGTGATGCAAATTCTTCTTAAAGGGATAGTTCACCATTGAGGGAGTCGGTTTTATATTCAAATGTTCGCTCATTTAACGGTCGCACGCTATAATAATAATATAATAATAATATAATTTCAGAAAAGTATTATTTGCACATTCCTAATAATAAAATATTAGCAGCCAACGGCTATCAAAGCTGTTCACGGTCAACAAAATAGTCCTAATGTTGTTTTGAAGTCATATTTACATGGTAGTTCAGTCAATGTTCAAAGTATCGTGGTAAACAATATAGGGAGCGTGTCACAAGTTGTCACTAAACAAATGTGCGAATATAAATCCAACTTCACCTCAGTCTACCTCAGTTAGTCAGCCCCAAAATGTACAAACACAGGTTGCTCCAAACCCTTAATGGTTTCTTTCAAATACTGTGAAAGTCAATGGTTCAGCTTTCTTCAGAATATACTATTATGTGTTCAACAGAAGAGAGAAATTCAGACCGGTTTTGAACAAGTAAAGGGTGAGTAAATGATGAAAGACTTTCATTTTTTGGGTGAACTATCCTTTTAAAACTAAAACAGCTTGACTAAATTTGCAAAAACAGTTCAGGCTGTCCTGCTTACAAGAGAAACCAGCACATACGTTGTAGCAGTTGTTGTTCAATGGATATAATAAAATTATAGGTATTTGAATGGAAAATATTGCTGTTGCATATTAAAATCAAACAAATCATAATTGGATGAGTCCCAAAATACAGAAGAACCCATTTTGGGAAATGTACTGGTTTTGATCTATATAATTTGAGGGTTTTTAATGTTATTTGTAATGGAGTTATTAGAACTTCTGTGTTTTCATTGAGTTTATTTTTCAGCAGGGTATTTTATGTAGATTTTCTCTAGGGACTTTTTGGATCACTTGTTTCTGTTTTTAGATGATCATATAGTTTTAGTTTCCGTTGTGTTTGGGAATTTTGACTAATATTAGACTATTTTTCAGACACCCCTTTTCTGGCCGTGAGGTTCCCATCTCGAATGGCTCTGGCTTTATAGTAAGTAGTGATGGCCTGATAGTGACAAATGCCCATGTGGTCGCCAACAAGCGTGGTGTTCGTGTCAAACTGACCAATGGTGAGACTTACAACGCCACAGTCCAGGATGTGGACCAGGCTGCAGACATCGCCACCATCAAAATCAATGTTAAGGTACAGATGAAGCTTTGAGGTTGTACTGTTAAGATATTTAATCTTTTTGAGATATTTAATGTTTTAATGAGTCATATAGTTTTATATGGTAAGAACAAGGACTCATTTTATTGTATTAATTTACATTTTTAAAATTGGGTCATTTGATTTTATATCAAATGAGTAATTTCTTTTTAAACTTTGTTTATTTAAGAATTAATAAGTCAAAAGAATCAAAAATGTATTACGGTTAGTACATTAAAAGTGTGAGGACAATATGATTTTTAATGTTAACCAGGGCTCTACATTAACTTTTTTGATGACCAGCCACTGTGGCTAGTAGTTTTTCAACATTACGAGCCACTCGCCTTTCCACTTTTGTTGTTGGGAAAATTTATTTTAATAATTACTTGATTTAGATGTGTTGCAGTGTGTCCGCGGGGTCTTAAAAAGTATTAAAAGTTGATAAATCAATTATAAGAAAATTAAGGTGTACGGAAAATTAAAAAGTCTTAATTGTGTTTTTATGAGGTTTTACGTTTTGTTCAAGCATTGTCCAAAATGTTTGACTCCAAAAAAGCATAAATATATTTATGTTCCTCCTAATATTAACAATGTGTTAGATTCACGTGGTTGGTTCGGGCCAGGGCACGTCCGGCCAAGCTCCTCCGTCCGGGTGATGTCACGTAATTTGCGACAAACGTGGGTAAATGATGTAACACTCTCCACATGTAGTGAAACCATAGAGCGAAAAATGTAAGTTTCCATACTCCTGGTTGGAGAAAGACGAGTTTAAACAGTGGCTGAAGCCTGTTGCTGAAAACAACGACATAATTTATTCTTTGAAGCTTTGTTTCTTCCGAGCTTATGAGTTCTGTTGCATGGTTGTGCTCTATTGATTTATTTAATGACAACTGTTTATTAAGTTAAAGGTTTGATACTGATTAGAACTTAAAGTGGCGATGAGGTCTTTAAATATTCTGAGAAGGTATTTAAAAAGTTGTATTAAGGTATTGAAATTACCTTTAGGATGCCTGCATATACCCTGCATCTGTCAGGTTAGTTTGTTTGGCTTGTTCCACATGTCAGCCTCATGCTGGAGTGAATTTGTCTGATTCAGCATGTAGAATCAGCATTGGCCATCAGTGAAAGAGTGCTCTGATTGGCTGTTTGACTGCAAACCAGAGTGTGGGAACAAAAACTTAAGTGACAAAACAAACAATGCAAGTCAAGAGGGAACACAAAGAAGGCAATTGTGAATCCCTCTTTAAAAGAAGTATTGAAATTACCTTTAGGATTCCTGCATATACCTTGTGTGGTGTATGACTTTGCTCAGTGAGCATGAGCAAATCGGTAGTGGTTTCATAGTGTTGCATTGTAATTAGTTATTATTTCAGGGCTCAAAATTAAGGTTGTACCAAATTTTCATCTGGCCACACTGGAAAATAAATAAATAAATGAATAAATAAATATTTCTTAGCCAAAAATTTTTAATAATTAGAAAATTTCAAAAACTAGCAAAATATAAAGTATAATATACACACACTTTTTATTCAATGATACTTTTTAAAAAAACAAAACAAAAAACAATAATTGTCATGTAGCCTATCTAAAACTATGCAAAGTAGTTTGTCCCAGCTAAAGGTCTCAGATCACCAGTTAACTATACATAAATGGGAAGTTAATCTATTAAAGCAATGTTACTGTAAATGAGGATAATTAAACTATATTAACAAAAAAAAAGCAGGTGGAAAAACATACCCTGTGCAATAATGAAAATGTGATCTCACGCACACAGTTAACGTTAGGCCCATTAATATTCTTTTCAAAGTTTGTTTAAAGCTAAAGCTGCAACCGCTTCTTTTTTAAAATTTTGAGCTCTTGAAAATGGTGGACGCGTACCGCTTTTTCTCCAGTCTATTTCAAAGAGAACCGATCACAGCATTGAGTTTCCAGGCACGGTTGCTTCACGCAAGGAAATAGGAGCGTGCATTCTTTTAAAAACTTTACCTTTTATAAACATTACCTGTGCGCGCAACACTAAAGCATCGCCTGTTTCTCACCTTGCACGTGATCCTCCTCCGATTCTGTATTCACCTGCTTTCTTTTGCTTGCGCGATCACAGTTGTTTTTGTCAGACGGGCTGTTTCTTATTTCTAGAGGTCCATCCTTAGGCCCAATCCCAATTCTATTTTTGTACCTCTACCCCTTCCCCTTGGCCCTTAAGACTGAGTGTGAAGGGGAAGGGCTTCAATATTTCCCCCTAAGAAATGGGACAGCACTACAGCACCTGCACACGTCATCATATGTCATCGTGATCTTGTGCTTCATATGAGATCAGACGATCATGACTGCTGTAGTTATTCCAGTTGTGTTATTTTTTGGTATTTATCTTCAGGAAATCACTGAAGGTTTTATATAATTTTATCATAACGATCTAATGTGGTAATAAGATTGTAACTATACTGTGCATTTACACTGTGGCCATACGCATCTGTGTAAACACACGAAGACAACATCAACATTATAGCAGACACTGTAAAAAGGTCATTCCCAGCCACTAGACTTTTCTGACAGGGTATTCAAGTGTCATCGAGTGTCAGAATGTTGTGAGACTGCTATACAGGAGTTATGATTATGGATTATAGGTAGTGAATTTTTTTTACGCAGTTATGATTATATTAAAACATGTGCTTGTTTGTTGTAAAAATGACAAAAAATACTAATTTTGGGTCTCCTAACTTCCGGGTGCAGCTATACTGCCGTTGTGGCTAGTGTATTCTGGGAAATTTTCCTACTCCTTTGTTTCGAGTATGGTCCTGAAAAATCTCAGTTCGAAGGGATATCTAGCCCTTCCCCTTAGTCTTACACCTTCAAACTAAAGAGAATTGGGACAGGTAGGGCTAAGAGGTAGAATTGGTATTGGGCCTTATTGTCGAACCCTGGTTTTAAGAAAACTACAATTTTAAAATTATTTTCAACCAGCCAAAGTGGCTTGTGGGAGTCTAACCCGCCACAGCCGAAATCTACCCGTGGTTGGCGGGTGTTTGTCAAGCCCTGGTGTTAACCCATAAATCTGTTTATACTGTATTTAGGCTACATACACTGTAATATGTCAGGAGTAACGGCCGCATACCGCATAAATTGTGATAACCTCGTACAGGCTCGTACACACCGGGAGGCTTTTCATTTGCGTTTATCGTCAGCATTTTTCGAGATGTTTTTCAGATTCAAACCCAAGCGATTTTCACTGGCATCGAGCAAAAGACTATGCAAAATCTCTTCTTGACGTTACACAACACGCTACACAACTTTAAGCTGCTTTTTTTTTTTTTTTTTTTTTTTTTATCTGGTTTTGAACTATGATATGTCATTTATTATATATATGTGTGTGTGTGTGTGTGTGTGTGTGTGTGTGTGTGTGTGTGTGTGTGTGTGTGTGTGCGCACATATAAAGGTAACTTGGTGGACAGGTCAGAGTACATACATAAGGGACAATAACGAAGCATCATAGATATAAATAAAATGGATAGAAAGAAACCAGTCAGTGGGAAGAATGACAACAATGCTTGTAAGGTACGATAGTAATAATGACAGTATAAAGAAAGGACAACAGTAATAATAACTGACAACAACAATAATAAATCACAAGTACTACACCAACTACTACTACAGAAAGTTACTAATATTACAACTACTGCTACTACAGCCACAGCCACGACTACTACTACTGATCCTACTACAGCGCTACTACAACTGAAACTGCTACAACGTCTACTACTACTACTGATTTTACTACAGCAATCACTGCTACTACAACATCTACATCGACAACATCTACTACTTCTGATACTACTACACCGACAACGACTACTACTACTACTACTACAACAACACCTTTACTACTTCTGATACTACTATACCAATGACATTACTACTACAGGAACTACTACAACTACTACTTCAATAATCCTAACTACAAATACAATCGAGACTAATACTACTACTTCTACTACTATTACAACTACACCGACCTGAATAATGACAATGGTATAAATACTTATAAAAATGAAAATAAAGTGCAGAAAACAAAACAATGAGAATAATAAGAAAAAAATAATATTAAAAAGAAGAATTTAACTTGCAGTATGATGAATTTTAAATAACGTAATAACTATAATTTACTCACGGTGGTAATAATAGTAATAATAGTAATCATAATAATAATAAAAATAACAATAATAAAACAACAACAGCTTTAACAATACAACAACTTTAAGCTTCTGACACCGGCTTGTAACACAGAAGAAGAAGACAGAAAGTTGACATGCTTGTTGTTAAATTTACTGGTGATTCGAACACGCTTGGATGGTTCAAGTATAGCAGCTCCAGCGATGAAGAAATGATTATTGTTCACCAGTGCAATAAGCAGCTCCACGTTCATATCGCCTCTGGGCATCTTCTTCAATGTGCGCTCGCATTGACAGTTTTGCACTTGAGTGCCTCCAAGTGCTGTTTACTGTAACTTCAGCAGCTCCGTGCACCCGAACAAAAGTATCAAGCTGATTGGTGGAGAAGGTTTTAATGCGGCACGTCAAAACAAAAAAAACGAGCATTAGGGGTTTCTTTAAAAATTACGCTTTTATGCCAGGCGTTTTGCGCGTTGGTGTGCAAAATTGCAGTTATGAATATATTAAAACATGTGCTTGTTTGTTGTAAAAATTACAAAAAATACTAATTTGTGGATCTCATAACTTCCGGGTGCAGCTATACTGCCGTTGTGGCTGGTGTATTCTGGGAAATTTTCCTACTCCTTGGTGTCGAGTGTGGTCCTGAAAAATCTCAGTTCGAAGGGATATCTAGCCCTTCCCCTTAGTCCTACACCTTCAAACTAAAGAGAATTGGGACTTGGGAATTTTGGTGTGCAAAATCACATTGGCGCCCTTTATTTAGTCATGAGGCGTTAAACGTTGACAGAAAACTAGAGCAAAGTCCCGGTGTGCATAAGCCTTTATTGACGTTTGGTTTTGTATCCTCAGATTTTTAAACGCAGTGATATTACAGCAACTAAAGAATAATTATAGTCAACAATTTTAGTAAGACCAACAGTGACAGAGGAGGCTTTTATGTTTGGAAGGGCATTTTTGCAATCGATTTTTTTCACAGTTTTCTTTTACCACAGTTCTAGTACATGGCCATATGGTTTACATTACATGGTGTCTTTGTGTTCTTCTGTCCCAGAATCCTCTACCTACGTTGCGTCTTGGCAAGTCGTCTGATGTGCGTCAAGGTGAATTTGTAGTTGCCATGGGGAGCCCCTTTTCTCTTAAAAACACCATCACATCTGGTATCGTCAGCTCTGCTCAGAGAGGCAGTAAAGAACTGGGTCTCTCCAACTCCAACATGGACTACATCCAGACGGACGCTACCATAGATGTAAGAGCACTGGAAACTGGCTGTAGTTGCATGCAAAGATTTTTTGTGTCATCATTTAATGAATTGCATAGCATCACTCAGTTACAATTCTGCTTTACAGTTTGGAAATTCAGGAGGGCCTCTCATAAATCTGGTGAGTCGCTGACATTTACTTAACTCACTGCTTCTGCCTTTTGGTTTAAAGGGTCACGAAACGGCAAAAAAATTTTTATGATATGTTCTCATATATATATATATGTCCCCCATTACTAAAAGCACTTATTAGGACACATATATTTCACAAAAAAGTGAAAATTGGTTGTTTTTGCATTATTTCAAGCAAATTTGTTCTTCCAGTTTGAAAAAAATTTTGACGCTACATCGCAGCCATGTAAATTTCAGCGTGAAGACTGTACTGTCCGGCTGTCTGTACCGGTGGGTACAACATGACGTCTTTGAGCTTTCAGCATTAATTGAAGAGAAAGACTTGGTTCGAATTAATCAGCACGCTCTATTGTGAATGAGGTGCAACTTCATTAATATGCATCATCGCTTTGAAGACAACCTGTAACCGTGTTCAGAGAGACGTTGTTTATTGTTGTTTATGAATGTGCCACAACGAAGGTTTTGTTTCCATTTCCCTGCGATGAGAGAGCACCCACATTTGTGGATTATAGTGGTCTTCTAACACGCGACAAAAATGTTTGTAGGTAACATTTTTACCCGAGAGCTTTTCGCATCTATAAATGGTGAAATTCGCATTTGCCACTCATCTCCTTTAAAAAAAAAAAGACACAGTTCCAGTTGGTGTTGATTGTCCAGTCTCAACAGATTTGGTAAGTGAGCGATCAGTGTTCCTTGTTTGTTTATTCGGATGACAATGTTAGTTAGTATCATCAGAGGTACTCTTTCAGTTTTTAAAGACATAAGTTAGTCAAAATGATTTAGTTACTAAGTTAACAGTACGTTAATATCACTACAATATTATGGACTGAAAGATCTGCTGTATATGCTGCTCTACAATTGTAAGCATGTAAGAACCTTAATCAAACTATTGTATGATTTTCGCCACATTTTGTAACAGAATAGTCTACACATGGCTGTTTGACGCTATTCTCTGCATTTACCGCACTTTTCTCCCATACGGTGTGCGGTGTCAAATTCCATTAAAACAACACTCTTCCAGCAGTTCCTCGCATCCATTATCTCATTTGCCACAGGGGGCACGCATGAAATGTTCCTGAAAGAAAATGAAAGTGCCTAACTGCAGTTAAAGTTGACAAATAAAGAATGAAATGTCCCGAAATTACATGAAACTCTGGAGGAATCGTCTACAGCGTGGTGACGCAATGATTTTAATCGTATTATGTCCTTTAACATGTAAAACGGGATCATGAAAGGAACATTCAAAAAGAAACTCATGTAAACGCCCTTAATCATATTATTGTTTTAATCAGATTAAGGCAAATAGTTAGATTACTGATGACCATGTAAACGTAGAGCTAGATAGACAAAAAGAATTGGGATTGGGCCTTACTACTCGAGGACTTTTAGAGGGGTGACTTTTTACTCATACTTTGAGTAGTATTTAGAACAGATTAATTTACTCTACTTGCACTACCACTGTCATCTACTACTACATGTATAATACTAAAACACTGACTGTTCGACCTCAACAAAAATTTTGAATAAGAAAAATTACAAAAAATATCAAGTGTTGTATTATATTAAGAACTTAAATTGTTCTCAAATGTTAATCAATAAAGTACTGTACTGGTCATATGCTCTAGCCTTATGTGATAAACTGATGTGTCATGTTTGAACTCTTCAGGATGGTGAGGTCATCGGCATTAATACCATGAAAGTGACAGCAGGGATTTCCTTCGCTATTCCCTCAGATAGAGTCCGTCTCTTCCTTGACCGATCTGCAGACAAACAGAGTAAGAATGACCTCACAGCTTCTTGCTTTTGTCTGTGACATCATTTATCTCACTGACAGATGGTTATTGGGTCTTTTTTTCAGAGTCTTGGTTTGGAGAATCGGGATCGAAAAGGCGTTACATTGGAGTGATGATGCTGACTTTGACCCCCAGGTGCCAAACACTTATTACTCTTTTACAGAAGAACAATTCATACATGATGGAATCTACAGATTTTTGTTATATGCCACTAAAATCAGGGTTCGCGCAAGGTGCTTCAAGTGCTTGAATTTAGCTTTTAGAAGTTCAAGTCCTGGAATACCTGAAAAATTGGCTTGTTTTGTTGAAAAGTGCTTAAAAGTGCTTAAATTATCAAGGAGAATTTGTATGCAATTTTCACAGCCGAAAAATAAAAATGTTTGTGAACTTTTGTTCAATTTAATGCAAAAATACCTGCACAAACTACCGTGATTCCGAAGCGGTGATTTGACTGATATGAAAAGAGGCCAATCACAGTCGACCTTGTCTAGTTTTACGTGAACCGTAAAGGGGGGACAAAGGCCTTTCTGTGTTGCAGTATATCATCAATGTTATTGACATGAGTAATTAAAACACGGATATACTTCCTGCCATTTCGACGATCTACACACACGTTTTGCTCTCTTCTCTCTGCGCTCTTCCTCTGACCTGTCTGTCACTTTTCTGAATGTCGGGAATGCAGGTATTGCGCAATTACTCATTTCTGCAAATATCGCGAGTGCTTTATTTTAACATCAGAGCTCAGTCATATACGTTAATCGCAAAAACTGGATATGCAAGCTCTTAAATAGGCTTTTTCAAATGAGCTGCAAGTCCCTCTCATCATCGCGTGTGTGTGCTCAGACTGTATACAATCGCGAAGTCTTCGCTATTAAAGTAGAAATGATTTATCTTTGCTTCTTGACTAAATTTAGTCAAAAACTATCAAGTAATTAGTATTGGATCGATGCACAATGACAATGCTAACGGACTTCTTATTTGGCTGTATAGTCAAGTGAAACTTACTTTTTGAAAAGGTGGAACTTTTTTTTCTTTACGACAAAAGAACTATGCTAGAAATGTTTCTGTTGAGGTATTTGTATGACATAATAGCTGTATTCTGAGCTGTCTTAAAGCGTCACTAAATTGTACAGGCAGTACAGGTCAACACAATCTGTTGTTACATTTATCATAATAAACAATAATGCTCTTAAAACACTGCTTTGAAAAATGTAGTGTTGTCATATTTCATATACCTCAAACAAAGTCATTTGTTTTGTTATTTTATTACTGACAGTGTGCTTGTCTTTTTTGTAAAAATTATTTCAGTTTAAGATCAAGCGTAAAATAAAATGTCCATGTGATGTACAGCTATTTAAGAAATAAATCTGCCATATTGTAAAGACAAGAATGAGCAAATAAGCAAAATAGTGTAAATTATGTAAATAAAAGGCTAAATTTTTATAATATACTTTAATTAAAGCTTTCAAAGCTTGAAAATATTGTTTAAAAAAATGGACAAAAAGTGTCTCTATGGCCTTATAGAGTGTGTGGTAGTTTTGCCAGTGCTATTGAAAAAGATTAATTGTCATGAAAGGATAAATCGACCATACTTCCTTTTGTTAGGGCAAATTTCTGTATACATGTGTGTATATATATATATATATATATATATATATATATATATATATATATATATATATATTTTCTATGTACATGGTTTCTGCTACATTCAGTCTTCCATGGCGAGGCGCCACACCAAAATTCATCCTGCCAAGGCTACATTACAGCTTCTCATTCAAAACATTGTCGTTTTTTTAAATAGCAGGTTATAATCGCACCAAAACGTATTAAAAGTAAGTGATTTATAACAGAGTGAACTTTTCTGTAATCGTAGTATTGCTGTGCGTTATTTGCTTAACCCTTTAAGGTGACGTACTGACTGACAGGTGCGTGATGCGTGAGGCCAGCAAACACGACGTAGCTTTCAGTTATGACGAACACCGTTTCCATAATTATATTTTATTTATAGATAAAGGTCTATGGCTCTGCATACAATTACTTTATCTTGCTGGAGTTTAGAACCGTTTCACTTTACTTCAGGGCGCATCAATGCCGTTCTGTAGGTCTATTGGAGACATTCATAAATATTCCTAGGAGATTTAATAAATGTTGGATGCATACTTGTTGCATAAACGCACTAAATCGCACTTCAGCAGCGTTTATTTGAGAGCGCACAAGAAAATCTGCACTTGAGAAGCGTGTATTTGAAGGCGCACAAGAAGTTTTGCGCACGAACAGAGGAAACCGGTGCTCTAGCACAGAGATTCACATGCTCGTATTACATGAATGCGATCTCGACTTGTAATACTGCGCTCGCCAGTTTTGTCAATGAAATAACGCCATAGGTAGTCGGTAGATCTGTGTGAAGGTCCCAACAGAGTCTGCCGCCACTGCTGAAAAAAATCCTAGAGGAAACACTGTATGTAGCTTTATGATTAAAGCAATTGAATTTATTATTATTTCCTAAAAAAGGGCCATAATGAAAATCAGATTAAAATTTTTTTTTAGAGTTTGTTTTAGAGTGTCCAAATACCTATTTAGAGGCTTCTGGGGGAAAAAATGTTTATTTGTAGTAAATTCTATGTTGAATAAAAAAAAAATTCTATTTTCTAAATTTATACTTGATGTTTTTGTATTTAACAATTATGACAGAAACTTTTGTATTTGAGCAGTTTGTCATTAAAATTTAAGATAGATAGATAGATAGATAGATAGATAGATAGACAGACAGACAGACAGACAGACAGACAGACAGACAGACAGACACTTTATTGTAAACAAGTCTGAAATTTTCCTTGAGACCTTATCGGCTTAACAATCAATATTACATTCACTTCAACCAAAAACACCTCAACAAAACATTCATAATACTTCAGTTGCATAGAGTGTGACAAAAGAAATGCTGTTAATTTGAAATGCTATCAATAAATTTATCAGTACTTGCTGTAATTTATCAGATTAAATGTGTGTTATGGAGATCCACAGCCCTGAGTAAAAAGAAATTGCTCATAAATTTTGGCCAGAAAAAGTGCAGACACTGGACAATAATCAATCTTATTAGCTCACAAGTGTTTGTGCACACTGTTAAATGGATTACACTTTTGCCTATTTGACTGTGCACACACACTCCAATGAAAATAAAGTAAATTTTGCACTTAAGTCTTTTTATATCTTTAAATTCTCTTCTTTCCCTCCTCAGTATAATCGAAGAGCTAAGGATGCGAGACCTGTCCTTCCCTGATGTTTCTCATGGAGTTCTCATCCACCGTGTGATTATAGGATCTCCAGCTAATAGGTGTGCTGCATTCTGATTGTGATGCAATCAGCTGTTGATTAAGGCATTCTATTAATGATGTCATTCTCTGTGTTCTGTTTTGCAGAGCTGGAATGAAACCAGGAGATGTTATTATTGAGATCAATGGGACAAAGGTGAACACGTCGGAGGAGATATATAATGCTGTGAGGACCAGCGAAAGCTTAAATGTGGTGGTCCGCCGGGGGGCCGACCTGCTCATGCTGCACATGACCCCAGAGTCCACAGAGTAACATCAAGTAAAGTATTTAATAATATTAAGAAATGGTTAGATGGTGAGTAATGAGAAGCTTTATCGTAGTTGCAAATGTTGGAAGAAAGGAATATCGTAAAGGGTTGAAATGTTTATTTGTTTAGCAAACGCTGGACATTCGTGAAGTAAACGTGTTTCTTGAAGCGTATGAAATAATGTGAATGATTCAGACTTCTGTAAACTGAATAAACCTCAGTGTGTCTGCGCAAACTACACTATCAGTATTGATTTTGAAGGAACACCACTGAATATTTCGTTTAGGATTGTCATGAGGGCAACAAACACTCAACGACCTTAATAAATCTGGGTGCTCTTATTGTGAAAATGCAGATGTTTTGTATTGAATCTCACATTCTCATGTTACGACGTTTGTATTTTAATACATTTTTCAAATTTCACAATAAACCATTGGAATATTTATGGATGATTTGCTTATGTCGCAGTGACTGATATGTTTAGGTTTTGGGTCAGCGCTGTACAGTATTCTTAAAAAGTGTATTTCTAAAAGTGCGCCTTAATGACGCCAGTGTCAACTGCAGTGTGTGTTGTAAATGACTGGATGCTGTTCAAACCTCATGCCAAAATTTCGTCACCCCATACAAAACCATTTTAAACCCACACAATCTGGCAACACTGGGGCTAGATCACAATATAAGCCACATCACAAGTGAGTTCAATAATATACAGTATCTCTTTATTACAGACATGTACAAAAATCAAATACACAAAACAGAACAGATGTAAACTGGCTACTGGCATTCTGCTAATGTCACTGGTCAGAACTCCAGCATGAACCAGTCGTGGTAAGGCATCTGTTCTAGAGGAATTCTGCGCTCTGGATTCTGCTGCAGACAAGCCCTCATCAGATCACAGCATTCTGTGAAGAAGAAATGGAGAGGTGAAATTATTATTATTATTAAACAGTTTTTGCTTAATTGTTCTTTGATGAACATCTCACCTTGAGAGAGGGTAAATTTGGACCAGTCATGTTCAAGATAGTACATGTCATACGCTGATGGGAAATCTCCGTGAAGCATTATGTAGAGAAGAACTCCAAGAGAATAGACCGTCGCTGGTATGGCTCGGTAACATCCTCTTTCATAAAACTCTGGCGGGATGTACGCTTCTGTGCCTAAAGGAGAGACGTTTAGTTCAATCTCTGTGACAGCATCATGTTGACTATATATACCAGATGGGTTTCAGCTGTGATTAATTAACGAGCTTTCAAAACGTATAATTATAATGCTTATGTACATTCATAACTAGTGTTGTCAAAAGTATCAACTTTGGTACCAATCGATACTGGCACTCATCACAGTCATATATGCTGAGCATATGAACACCAATGGCCAATCAGTGGAGTTAAACAGCGCTCAAATGGACCGTTTTAAATGTCAGTATCGATTGGTACTTTTGACAACCCTATTCAAAACACCTACCAGAAAAGTTACTGTAGGCTGATTCCATCATGAAATCTCCACACCCGAAGTCGATCAGCTTGACCTCCAGCGTGTCTGGGTTCACAAGCAGGTTCTGAAGCTTTATATCCCGGTGGAATACCCCGCGGTAACAGCAAACATTGGCAGCATAAACAGCTTGCCACATGATGGTTTGTGCCGTTTGCTCGCTGAGGACGCCTCCACTGAGTTGAAGGAATGCCTCCAGGTCCATGCTTGGCGTAGGCCGCTCCATGACCATGACATAATGGTTTTTAAAGACCTGCCAATCTAGAAGCTGAATGATATTCTGACACCTGGAGCCACTGCTAGCCATATTTGCCAAGGTGATTTCAAGAGGAAGCGGCTGGTCACATGACTGAAAACAAAATAATAATGTTGGTTTTCAAATGAGGGTTTCTGACCACAGCCTGCTGTCTATAATAAATATAAGACATTATAAATTGAACACAGCGAACAGAAAGTGGAGTCTACTTACAGAGCAGAGATCTTGCCTATTTGGTGTCTTCTGGACAAATTTAACAGCCACCTGTTTAAAGGAACACGCGGACAATTAACATGTGCGTGGAGATCATTTCATTCCAGTCATAAATCCTGAACAGAAGTTTAGTCAAGTTGAATTTGTCAGCAGAAATGTCCAAACAATGAAAGCTCTGATGATGTTCTTTAAATAGTGAACTTCATCAAAGGATTTGAGTCTACAAAAATCAATACCTGCAGACCATCCTGTACGCGAATCCCTTCATACACAGAGCCGAAACCTCCTTCACCGAGCTGCTTTCCAAGTTTGTAGAGGCAGCTGATGTCATCTGTTAAAAAATGAAGAGAATTAAGCTGACTGGACATAAAATGTCATTAAATTATAAACCAAATAAAATCACAAACAGTTGAAGTCAGAATTATTGTCAGATTTTTTTCAACACATTTCTAAACAGTTTTAATAACTGATTTCTTTTATCTTTGCTGTGATGACATAACATATGTGAGTGATGATATTATGTGAGTAAATAATATTAACTGGATATTTTCAAGATACTAGTGTTCAGCTTAAAGTTCTGAATACTTACACTTCCTTGCTCTTCATCATTTGGGAAATATTTGAAAAATAAAAAAAATATCACAGGAGTGCGAATAATTTTGACTTCAACTGTATAATTTTACAAAGTTTGATCCGCCTAAACAAATGTTGTGAATTCCAGCAATAAACTTACTATTGTCCAAGCAGGTCCCATCATCTGCTGTAGGACTCACTGCAGAGTCAATGGCACCTGTAGACTTCACAGCAGAGTCCTCTTGTGAGACCTTCTGAGTCAGCGGAGGGTCAGAGTCTTCATCCAGTGCAGAGTCACAGATGCCATCTGTTAAGAGCTGCTGGCTCACTGGAGGTTCAGTGTCCTCATCTGATGATGAACTTGTAGGACTATCAAGTGCTTGCTCCAAGCTGTCATCACTGAGGGAGGATTCATTGTCTGCTGTGAAGTGAAACTCTGCAGAGACGTTCTCAATAACTACTGCAGAGTCAAAGCTGTTCACTTCAGGTTTCTCCGTGGAGTCAAAGTCTTCGTCTGCTGCAGCATCAAGAGCTGAAGGTTGGAGAACTTTCAGCTCAAGATTGTGCACAGCCGTGTGGAAGAATTTAGAGCTACTGATCGGCTCGGCCTGAAGTTCATGGATCTCCTGCACAGAGAGCTGACCTAAAGAGATGAAGGAACATCATTAATATGACTCTATAACTCTTTTGACTAGATATTTGAACAGTTCATTTGCAGAAGCATT
The DNA here is from genome assembly GCF_903798145.1 of Danio aesculapii. Taxonomy (NCBI): domain Eukaryota; kingdom Metazoa; phylum Chordata; class Actinopteri; order Cypriniformes; family Danionidae; genus Danio; species Danio aesculapii. The sequence continues at coordinate 43,190,024 of NC_079447.1, read as the reverse complement.
ACTCGTATTTTTATTGATTATCTTCGTGGGTTTTTGTGCATTGAAGTGATAATTAGCAAAATATTATGTTTAAACTGTATATCTGAAGACAAAACTCACCGAGACAATAATCCTAATACAATTAATTCTGAATTTCGTCTGTTAAACACAAAACTACAAATTCTGCAGAATATTCCTGAGATCAGCAGCCATTAACCTTCATTGTAGGAACACATTAAACACGTATTTTTTTTTGCTTGTTCAAACTACTTATTTAAAATGAGCTGGAACAACACAATTCTTAAGATTCATTGGGACAACTTAATTTTTTAATGATCAATCCACATAAATTTGTTAAAAGTGTTAAGTGAACTTAATTTGTGTTGGGACATGAATGAATTGTGTGGAACCCTGCATTTACAGTGTACTGTGGAAGTCAGTGGCTGATTTCAGTGAATCTTCTTTTGTGTTGAACACAAGAAAACACCTCAAACAGGTTTAAGGAGTGAATTATGACAGAATCGTTATGTTTATGTGAACTGTGGCTTTAAGAAACTCTTTCTAAAATGTCTTCCAGTTAATGTTAATTTCGGATCTTTAAACACTTACTGTAATATGTTTGGTGTGTTTAACAGGGTGTTTTAGTAATTAAAAGTACTCATAAATCTATTTTACCATCAACAGTAGCTCTTCTGGAAAAACAGTCGAGGAAGAGGGAAGAACATTTGATTTTCTTCTTTTTCTGTCTCTCTGCCTGTTTTCTTGTAACGACGGGCGGCTCATCGGATACCAGATGAGGATGCTTTTCTGTCGTGTTGCCGGTGGGTTTGAGTGGCTCACGGGGTTGTTCGTTTGCACACTTAACACCAAAAGCTTTCTTCAGACGGTAAATCAGTTTTGAAAAGGCCATTTTAGCACCGTTGTGTAGAATCGCAGAAAGTACTGAACTACTAGACATCTAAAGAAGCTACTGAGAGTTTCTGCAATATCCAAAAGCTTTATTCTACCACAGATGATGTCAGAGTTACACAGTTCCATTTGGAACGCGAAAGAACTTTTTCAAAACACGTGGAGACTGTTTAAAACAAAATAAACATTTACATTTACATTTAGTCATTTAGCAGACGCTTTTATCCAAAGCGACTTACAAATGAGGACAAGGAAGCAATTTACACAACTATAAGAGCAGCAGTGAACAAGTGCTATAGACAAGTTTCAGGTGTGTAAAGTCTAAGAAGCAAAACATTAGTAAATTTTTTTTGTTGTTTTTTTTTTATTGGAGAGAGAGAGAGAGGGCACAGTTAGTGGTATAGCCAGAGAGGCAGTTGCAGATTAGGAAGGAAAGTGGAGACTAAACAGTTGCGTTTTTAGCCGTTTCTTGAAGACAGCAAGTGACTTTGCTGTTCTGATGTAGTTAGGGAGTTCATTCCACCAACTGGGCAGATTGAATGTGAGAGTTCGGGAAAGTGATTTCTTCCCTCTTTGGGATGGAACAACGAGGCGACGTTCATTCACAGAACGCAAGTTTCTGGAGGGCACATATATCTGCAGAAGTGAGAGCAGATATGAAGGAGCCAAGCTAGAGGTCACTTTGTAAGCAAACATCAGAGCTTTGAATTTGATGCGGGCAGCAACTGGCAGCCAGTGCAAACGGGTGAGTAGCGGAGTGACATGTGCTCTTTTGGGTTCATCAAAGACCACTCGTGCTGCTGCGTTCTGAAGCAGCTGAAGAGGTTTGATAGAACTAGCTGGTAGCCCGGCTAGCAGAGAGTTGCAATAGTCCAGTTTGGAGAGAACAAGAGCTTGAACAATGAGTTGAGCTGTATGTTCAGATAGGAAGGGTCGGACCTTTCTGATGTTGTAGAGTGCGAATCTGCAAGATCGAGCAGTTCTAGAAATGTGGTCAGAGAAGTTCAGTTGGTCATCAATTGTTACTCCAAGGCTTTTTACCATTTTGGATGCAGTGATGGTTGCTCCGTCCATCTGGATTGAAAAGTTATGGGGAAGAGTCGGGTTGGCAGAAACATCTAATGGGCTAGACTGACTGGCTAATTCGCCTTAATGTGCCCACATATCCACCTGATTATACACATTTTCTTACATTTTTTTTTTTATTTATTTATTTTTGCAGCTAGGCCTATGTATTTTTGCACAAACACACACAACTTATATATATATATATATATATATATTTTTTATATATATATATATATATAATTTTTTTTTTTTTTTGAGTAGCTCATTTCAGTTATTTTATATTTTCATTATCAATTATTTATCATTTTAAACAGTATTGTTATTATAATTGATATTATATTTTGTATATCATGATTATATGAATTCTTTACTTATGAATTATTTTTTAAATGAATGTTTCAAATGATTAAAAAGAAAAATATGCAACTATAGTAAAATGAAGTTATTCATGTTATTAACTTAAACCGCCAGTAGGTGGTGGTAAGACACTGTCTTAAGTGAATAAGACATTTATTCAGAAACAACGCAACTGTTGTATTTATGAATAGGTCAATGAATCGACTCTCATTTAAATCCACAGATTTATTCAATAAAGTAACCCACTCCAGCCTAAATAAGGACTGGACCGATGTGAATGCTACCAGGTAGGAATAAGGATCAATATTCTTGTGGATTAAACATCTTTGTTGACATTATTGCAGTGGATTTTACTGAGTTACAAGAAAAGGTAGGAAATGGTTTTAACTGCGAACTGTACTGACTTTATGTGTGATCATGCTACATGCTAACACTGTCACAGCATTTCAGTCATGCTACATGCTAACACTTATTGAGTTTTAGATTACAGAAACTCTGTATTTCTTTTCTATATTTTTGTTAGGCCACAATTTTGAAATGACATTCTGCAGGCTGAGGTGGGATATTTGCACAGCGCACAATTAACCATGGTTTTACTACAAAAAATACAGTTAACTTAGGTTTATTTTGTGTGGATAAATGTAAGTTTACTGTAGTGAAACTAAAATGTTTTTCTCATATTGCTTAAATGGTCTCATGAAAATGTTTCACATAGAAATGAATTAAATAATAATTAATAATAAAAATTCCTTACATTTATATAGCGCTTTTTCTGGACACTCAAAGTGCTTTACACATTGGGGGGAACCTCCTCATTAGCATCCATCTTGATGATGCAACGGCCATATATAAATATTTACTATAAATAAAAGTATTCTTGTTATTATACAAATATTATTCTAATAATACTGCAATTTATGTAAATAACAGTTTTTTTTCATGTCCAAAAACGGCACTTTTCAGAAGTTAACTAATACTGCATTATTTCTTTAAAAACGGCAATATTCTTTAAAAAGAAACCAGTAATTTTTTATAAGGAAGTCAATATGGTGATTGCAAATAATTCCATAAGGCTACGAGAAATTCAGCAGCGCATGAGGATGACACCACCTTCCAAGACATACACAATGTGAGCATTTCTGTATTATCTCGTGTACTTTCCCGCCACAGAATCCATATGAAACAAGTCCCTTTTGAAAGAAACAGTGAACGTGTAAAACAACTGTGATATGACTATGTGCTGGTGAGCTATAGTATCATTGGCAGGGGCGTAACAGCCATTTTAAAAGTGGGGGGGACAGCTGTATGGTCACCCAAAAGTGATTAATGATTTATTAGCAATAAAGATTATTTAATAATCTTTTAACCAAAATTCTAAAATAATTACAAAATATTAATAATAACAATAAATAAACAGAACCACACACATTTAAATTAAGCATTACTCTGTGTGAAAATATTTTTAAATACTACAATACAATTGCAAAATTGCAAGTTGATACTATACATATAATGTGTATAGACATCGCCATGTGTACTTGCGGCCGATGCGTCATTCATAAAAGCAGAACACGCATGATTCAACACGTAAATTCACCAATTACTCCCCAAATACATGCAAGTAAGTGGTTGGTGAACTTAGAGAGGAGTAGATTCAACTTTATAGTTACTTTCAGTATGTGTATCTGATATGATTAAAACACATCCGCAAATTATATTTGAATGGATTGTTAGACTTCCTTGTGTGTTTTACAAACGCTAAGTTCTTGTTTTACTAGTACTTGTGTGTATTTACATGTCTAAATCATAAATTAAGCAATAGGCCGTAAAAAAGTCTGCATAATTGTGATAATATAACACGTCTTTCTCAGCGGGGTTAAGTTAGTCTTGTTTTTGAAAAAAAAAAAAAAACAAACGTAAAAAAGAAGCACTTTTCCGACGGTCCCTTACTGAGAGATTAGCTCAGTGCGAGCTTTCTCTGGCTAAACGCATATTGCGACTGCTCAAGCAATGCTCGTAATATCGAGCGAAAAAAGAAAGACAGCTGTGAAACATAACCAGCTTTGTCTTTTTGTAGGGAATACAGTTTAGATGTTTTTAGGGTTAGAGGTTTCAGTTAATGCTGTCTGTCACTGAATGTGTCAGGAATACCGAAAACAAAACCATCTTAACCCCGCTGTCTTTCTCTGGCTCAGCGCCAGACAAGACACCAGCACCAGGGACTTTACGGTTCTCACTTCGAAACGGAACAAAAGTAGGATTCTGTAACGTTAGTGATTTACCGTGATTTACCCAGCTGTAGCTGTTGCTCCCTTCTGCATCATCCCTGTCTTTGACTGCAAAGTGAATGAATGAAGCTCGTAGCAGACGCTCAAGAGATTCGCGCTGTGATTGGCTGAGTGATCGTTCACTCAAATAAAGTAACAAATCAGAGAACACGGGCGGCCGCTAGGTCAAATAAAACGTGTGGGCCAGTCGGGGGACAGAATAACCTGTTTCCAAAAAGTGAGGGGGACGTGTCCCCCCCGTCCTCCCGGGTGCTACGCCCCTGATCATTGGTACTTACTGTAATCTGGAGGTGCATACTACTGTAGTGCTGTGCATGCGCCTGTTCTGCTGCATTTGTTTAGTCTTATCCAGAGAGTAATGGAGCTGGAGGCAGATGCAATGGGTCATGAGTAGCTTTTTGTGGATGAGGCAGGTTTTAACTTCACTACAACAAGGAGACGTGGCAGGAACATTACTGGTGTCATAATCAATTTTCCAGGACAATGTGGTGGTAACATGACTATGTGTGCATAACTATGTTGTCTTAAGTCCTTTTAAGCACCATTGTTTTAAATCATTTTAGTTTCCTGCAAAGCAGAATGACAACTTTTTCAAACATCCTCAGATCACTTGGTTTTCAGTTTAAACTTGTTAAATGTGTTTAAAAGTGCATAAACTGTTATTTAAAGCAGAAGGAATGATGATTGTCATTGTTTTAAGCAGCTTTTATCACTTTCTGTCGCTGTCTTGGCCTGAAAAAGCTGTTTTTTGGGCCTGAAAAGCACTGTCTCCTTCAAGAGTTCACACTTAGCTGATGTCTGATTATAAAGCTTGTTTTAGATGCTGTCCTGGGAGAGAGCCCTGAGCTCATAAGATCCTCGATCCCTCACGTTTGCAAGACGAGAGGGGAGTTTGAGCTCAGGTAGATCTTGAGAACTCCCCTGCTGTAGTACCTAATGAACAGTGATTGTTCTTGAGAGATAACTACTTACTGGGAGCATGTCTATGGTGCTGATTTGGATTGGTCAATTAACTTAAATTGCACGTTTTTGATGGTAGGAGGAAACCAGGGAATCGGGGGATGTAAACACGATTAGAATGCACAGAAAATTCGGCTGGCTTGGTATGGACATGAACCAGTGATGTTCTTGCTGTGAGGCAACAGTGCTAACGCGAATGCGTCAGACCGGAAACGCAAGGTCATGCGTCAAGTTTCGCATGTTGCTGCGGTGCAAAGTTTAAGCTTGGTGAACTCTGACCTGCGAAATCACATCACTTGACTGTGTGAGACCAATCGAGGAACAAAACAGGACCTCTCTGGACAGAAATTTAAAACATGGAGCAATCGCTCGCTTTTTTAAATGTCTAATCATCTTGTTTAATCCCGCCCCTTTTCTCAGCGCCGCACGACAGAATTTCACACGCACAAAGCCCAATGTGACCTCAGCTTTATTTAGAACTTATGGTATTTATAGTGGCCTAGGAATCGTCTGATTGGTGAATCATAAATTGAATAATGCAGGACCGGATGCAAGCAATCATAAGCACATGATCCTCTCGAAATTAGTTTATAAGTTAACTTAACCTATTGCTGCTTTTGGCCTAAAAAGGTAAGAAATGAGCAGATTGTTGTTTTTTTACTTACAAAGCATTTATTTTAAGTTTGTTTGCAATTCCTGCTCCCCGTCAAGGACACCTGTTGGACTATACAGGCTTACGCACACACACACACAGATACATAGCACGACACTTCCTGGCCCCAATCCAACGCCTTCGTATGCTTTCACCCACTGGAGGGGGTGAGCAGGTCTGCGACCAGCGCCTCCATGGCTGCAGGACCTGATGGCTGCCCGCCCTTACCGGACTATTTCCACACCCCCTGTTCCCATCCCCTGTGGCAATGTTATGTCTTGTCGGTGTGTTTTTGTGCTAGATTGCTGGGGCTTTTTCTTATCCCTGATCTCACGGTGCTCTAACTTAAGAGCAAGGTGAGAGGGACTTTTTTTTTTTGCCTCTTTTTCCTGACTATTTTATTTCCTGTTCCACCTCCCGTGACCTGTCTTCCCTGGAGTTGTGATGTCTGTGCACGGTCGGGGGGTTCCATTTACAGCATTTCGTTGCCTTGTACTTGTACATGTGTGATGACAATAAATTGAATCTAATCTAATCTAATCTAATTTTGAGCTTTCATAATGTGCAATAGAAGATTGATATAATGATAGTAAAGGGCAAAACAAATGTTTTAGTTTATAAAAAGGGTTAAATAAGTTCAGTGTACAGTATACTGGGACCTTGCAAAACTGACTGTAAGGGGTTGGAGAGGGCAAATTAAACATTGCTGAGAACCCCTGGGGGGTATTCCAGAAAGCTGGGTTAACTTACCATCTGCTAAACCCTGAACTCTTGGTTGATTAACCCAAAACCTGCTTACCGCGAGTATGTCGGTTCCAAAAGAGCTGATAAGAGTCAGTTAGATCAACTTCCTAAAGATAACCGCGGGTTAATGCGCGCGCACAGCACACACCAGAATGCATTTTCAGTAGGGCAAAAAAGGGCAACACATTTTACAGAGGAGGAGTTGAAGGTTTTAATGCTGGCGTATGAGGAATTAAGGCTGAATATAAAAAAAGCAATACACATTTGCATCAAAGAAGGAAAGAAATACAAGTAGATAAATAGATAACCAAATAAAAAATAATAAGAGAAAATTAGTTTATTAAATTACATATGCCACCCTCCCTTTTATTGCAGAGAAAATTTAAATGTAACTTTAACATCCTTTTTGAGTATGATGTGTAACCATTCATGCATTTCATTTTCCTGTCAGTAATTTCTTAAGGCCACAATAATAATGTGTATTGACTAGTATATAAGGCTAATAGCAATTGTAATCCTTCTGGAGCAGGAAGAGCTCTGTTCAATGTCAAAATTAAACACAAACATTCTCTTAAAAGATAATATTTGACTATTAGGGCTATGGATTAAACACTCTAGAATATTCTTTCTGTCATGTAGCTAAGAGAAAGGAGGCTGAGGCCTGTCTAACGGCTTTGGGCCACCAAATAACTCTGCTCTGTCCCTTAATTAAGGCTTATCAGTGTTTGAATTAGTTGAGCTTAAACCACAAATTCTGTCCCAGTTGTAAGTGATTGATGTCAGGTAGCTTTAGGTTCTTGATTTGCATGCAGATAAAGTTCCTTCTGCCTCAACTAACAAGCAATGTAAGACTTTATCTGCACTTTTCCATATTGGAATTTCACTATTTTATCAGAAAACAATCTTTTATTTATTTATTTTTTTTCTAAAGTAGCTTTATAAGGTCCATCTTCAAATAAAGTCTCAGACAAATAGTCATCACCTTAAAGTGAGAAATGTATAGGGGGGGGGGGGGGGGGGGGGGGAAAGTGACATGTTGTGTGAATGTAAAAAAAAAGTCATTCATTTTATTTCAGGAAATAAAGAAATGAACAGGACTTCAGAAAAAAACATTTAATTAAACATATTTTTGACAAATCATGTCTCGTAGAACTCTTCCATCTTCTTGGTCTGCTAGGGTCACTGAGGGTTCCCTGTGTAAGGCTGAGTGCAGGGTGTCATCATATAAGACAGAAAGGGGTATCCTGTGTCATTCAGCAGGTAACCAATGTAGTGCCCAGTAATGATGAAGGGTATAATACAAATATAGTATAAAAAAAATTGTGTAAAGCAAATGTATCCTGTTGGAATGTGTCATAATGAAGACTCCCTGAAAATTCAGGTATCATGTACAGACCCTGGCTATTAGCCTCAACATAGTGATGAGGTGGGGTCATCACAAATGAACTAGTTAGTGGAAGCGGTAAGGAGTTTAACAGTTGCAACACCAAAGGATTAAGGACAGAAAATGAAGTTGTTACCTGCACATTTATACTATGGACAGATTTCATATTATCAGTGTCCTTTATTGACTGATGGAGCTTGAAAAAAGTCTGCAATAGACTGATTTCACGTGGCCATTTTGAACAGCGAAATCGAGGCTGCGGTGGGAAGAAATCCACAAGTATCGCCTGAGTCACAGAGAAATGTTGTGTACCTGGCTGTATATCTTATAAGCGAAGAGAAAGCGACACGAATTTATCATTTCACCGCCTTCCGAGTGACCCGATGGTCCGTTCTGAATGAATAGTGAAAATAAAAAAGGATATTGGACCTCATTTTCAGCTAAGTTTAAGGGAAATGGCACGAGTTAGCTAACGTTTTCTTTCCAAAACACACGTTTTAGATGCCTTTTATCAAACTTAAGTTAATGAACTGATTCTTTTACTATATTAGACTTGTCATGATACAAAATTTGGGTACTGAAATGTAAGAAAAACATCCATTTCCCTTTAACATTTAAGCACTGTTGATGGCGTTTTTAAACATTGCTGATTTGCCATTGTTTTCACGTGCTCAACAGAAATGACTGTGATTGGCCGAGAAGGTCATCAGTTCACCCACTGCTGTTTACCGAGTACAAACACAGACGAGCGATCCGCTGATAAATCGACTGATCTTTGAAACGCTCGAATGTCCTATCAGTGTTTGCAATATGTGAAGAGCGGTATACTGATGACCTTCACAGCCAATTACAGTCATTTCTGTTGAGCACAGGTGAATACTATGGCAAACCAGCGCTCAGTGGCGCTTAAATGTTAGCAGGAAATGGAGGTTTTTAAAACTTCAGTACCGGTGTAGCAGTCGATTCCGTTCCCTTCTGGAATTCCAGTTCCCCCTCTACAAAGCGTGTCCGCTAACAGCGTATGCAGTAACAACCAAACACAACTGGATGTACGGAAAGCAAAGTGGTTCTAAAAGTACGTACTTTTTCCGAACTTGAAAATGAAAAGGACTAACATAACTGTAGGCCTACGTGCAATATTAGGGTGCATAAACTCAGGCATTATAAAAAAGCTAAGAATACAAGCAAGAACCAAAGAAAATATGTAATGGGAGTGTAAGATTAATTTTATTACGCTACTTTAACATTGCAAGACATGAAAGCATTGCCAACACGTTTGTCCCTTTTCATTTTCCATACATCCAGTTATGTTTGGGTGCGCTATTAGGGGACACGCTTCGCAGAGGGGGAACAGGAATTCCAGATGAGAACAGAATCGACTGCTCCACCGGGAAAACACTGTTATAGGCAACATGATGGTGCGCTTCAGAGGACTGCATTGTTTTATCGCTCATCAGGTTACATAGGCTGAAGCAGGGAAGCGTCCCCACTGTGTTTACCTGCTGCCCTGAACTGAAGCCTAGGAGGACACTTCAGCGTATTAAGCTGCGGTCACACCAGAGTTTGAGCTTCCAAAATTCTGTCGTATGTCGCTGCGAAAAGGATCGGGATTAAACAAGATGATTAGACTTTTTAAAAAGCCAGCAATTGCTTTATATTTAAATTTTCTGTCCAGAGAGGTTGTGTTTTAATCCTTGATTGGTCTCACGCAGTCAAGTGATGCGATTTTGCAGGACAGAGTTCACCAAGCTTGAACTTTGCACTGCAGCGAACTGCGAAACTGCATGACCCTGCATTTCCGGTCTGACGCATTCGCGTGTGTATGAATGAAAGACTATGGGAGGAAAAGCCCAGTGTGACCGCAGCTTTACCCTTAAAGAGGTTGTGATGTTGTTTGATGCCTAATATGCTTTTAATTGTTTAAATTAAACTGAACTGAATGATATTAAAAGTGATGTTTACACTATATCTGCGTTTTGATATCGCGGTAACAGCTGGAGGTTTGAGGTACACAGCATGTGGTTGCAATGTTTACAGTGCCGATCTTATACTTCCAGGTTTCTTCCCACCGCAGCTTCGCTTTCGTGTTTTAAAATGGCGGCCGCATTAAATAAGCGTATTAATGTACTTAATAGCATTTGGAAACCCTGAAAAAAATTATATAAAAAAATCAAGTGTGTGTGTGTGTGAGTGCATTGTGAATAGATGTATACATATGAAAGACTACATCTTAAAATGTGGATACATTTTACTAGAAAAGACAAAGCTGCCACTTATAGTATATATAGGCTACGGAAAAATGTGAAGGGTGCAGAGAGAGAGAGAGAGGAAAAGAAAAAAGAAACTACGCTACCACTACGCTATTGGTGCAGTGGTTTATGGCCAAGGAACTGTACAAAAGTGTATAAAACAGTTCAGTGCCAGGCATACTGTACAGATGGTTCTACACACTATTGCCACATTGTAGGCTACAGTAGCCTAAAACGCCCTGATGCAAAAACAAAGAGCTGCACTGAATGTTTTCTGTGGCAAGCCCCGCGGTTTGTCAAGGTTGATTTCAAAAGGTTTGTTACAGTTTTTTACGATTGCTAAAGCTCAATTTGGAAATTAATGCTCATTTTGTCAAAACACTACACACAATTTACACATCCACACAAAAACAGCAGAACACATCAGATATTAAGCAAAATAAAACACTTCATTCAAAACTTTACAATATAACAAAACACATTTTTAACACCATACGGAACACACACGTTTCATTCATATACGTCTGTTTGCTTCATTTACACACTGATGTAATCAATCTTAAACACCCGTATCATTTCTAACTGACTAATACTGCTATAATCTAGGTTTGACTTGTTTCAGAGATATTGCTATAAAGTACATGAACATACTGTATATGTATGCAAGCTAAATATTGCCCTATCCTAACTAACCATACAACAAATATAAAGCGTATTTATTCAGCTTTCTGGTGATCTTTACGTTTCAATAGCAAAAAAATAAATAAAAAAAACCCATCCGCTGTCTCCTGTTTACCAATCTTCCTCACTTTCGTGTTTCCTCTTCCTCTTACTGCAACATTGTCTTCCGGATTTAATGAAGACTAATATTTATAGCTATACTACTGTAAACATGTTTATTGAAGACCAGTGAAGTTCATACCTATTGCTTTTTATTGTGGTTTCAGCTGATTGATGTGTCTACAGTTTTGCATCAGTGTGCCTGCACACCTGATAGCTGTGTTTAACCAATTGGCTCGTGTGTTCAATTGGAAGCCTTTGCTTTGGAATTGCAAGGAAATTCCATCATGAAAAATTTGTGTCAAAAGCATCCAAGTGTGTTTAGTGATTTGCAAATCACTGTGTGTAATGTTTTGCAAAAAGTGTGAAGCTGACTTTGGGCTATCAGTTGTGAAGATCTAGCCTTGTGTTTTGCTCCTTGAGTGTACGGTTTTGCTAGTTGTGGGGAAAGTTCAATTTTAGCAGGAAAAACTGTAAATACATTAACGATTCTTTTGAAAAACAACTCATTTAAATATTCATTTGGATATGAAAAAAAAAAAACCCTATGCACTTATAACCCTCTCACGATTAAAAAAAAACTTGTATATCTGTATTTGTACGTCGATCAAAATTCTCATCAAAAGAGCCCACAATGCTCAGTAAACTCTCTGAAGCAGACCAACTCTGGAACATAACTTGCTCCAGAGCAGGTTATCTTCAGAGAGTAAGTTGCTATAGCTACTTAACATACCCCAAGAGTTACCTCCGTTTTTGATTATCCACTCACTTTTAAACTTACCCAGGTATGTTGCATAACCTGCTTTTATTAACCCCCGTTTATTTTTTTATTTTTTAAACTTTGTTTAACGGAGAAAAAATTTTTTTGAACACATTTCTAAACATAATAGTTTTAATAACTCATTTTTATTAACTGATTTATTTTATCTTTGCCATGATGACAGTAAATAATATTTGACTAGTAATATTTCAAGACACTTCTATACAGCTTAAAGTGACATTTAAAGGCTTAACTAGGTTAACTAGGCATATTATTGTATAACGATGGTTTGTTCTGTAGACTATCGAAAAAAATATAGCTTAAAGGGGCTAATAATTTTAATAATTTTGACCTTAAATGGCTTTTAAAAAATTAAAAACTGCTTTTATTCTAGCTGAAATAAAACAAATAAGACTTTCTCCAGAAGAAAAAATATTATCAGACATACTGTGAAAAATTTCTTGCTCTGGTAAATATAATTTGGGAAATATATATATAAAAATAAAATAAACATCTGACTTCAACTGTATATATAAGTGTGTGACTGGACAAACAACATAAAACTGAAAAGTCATTATTCAAAAAACATTAAGTCATTTTCAGTCACTACCACTGGGCATACTGCCCCGTCTGCTCATCTGTAGCTGCATCATCCCAGTCCGGTTTATAACTCTTTTCAAATAATTGCGGAAGACAGAGCTGGAGAAGCAGTAGATAACCGGGTCCAGTGCACTGTTTAGGTAGGTGAAAGCTATAGAAATAGAGAACAACTGACTGGTAATATTGTAAGCCTTACAGTACACATTTCCCAGTTTTTTTAAATGGAGTGCCATCAGTCCTGTTGCAACGCTTGGAAAAAAACAGAGAATGAAAACACCAACAATCACTAAGACAGTTCGAATTGCCCTTTGCCCTCTTCTGTCCTTGTCAATTTGGCGAGAACATAGAACACATGCAATTCTCACAGAGCAAAAGACCAGAAGTAACAGAGGCACAAAGAACTCCAAGACAAACAGAGCATAATGAAGTCGGATGCGTAGTGATGGCTTTTCATAGTTACTGAAGCTTCTACAAAGCGAAACATTTTTCTCCACAGTCAGAAGGGTGTTGGTCAGCAAAGGGATCTTCAGAGATATCACAACAGCCCAGATGAGGCAGGCAACACCAGCTACTTTTTTTGTGCCAACATGATTGATTTTGTGATGTGGGTGGACCACTTTGCAGTAGCGATCAAAAGCCACAGCAGTCATGAAGGCAATGCTGGCTGAACGATTGACTGACAGCATGAAGAGGTTGATCCGACACCAAGCATCTCCAAATATCCACTTCTCACCACGGATTAAGTTGTCAATACGGAATGGCAGGCTCACAAGAAGCATGAAATCAGACAAAACCAGGTTAAAGAGAAATGTGACATTGGCCCTCCAAGACCTAAAATTTTTGCTGAAGACTGACAGTGCTAAGACATTGCCAGGCAGACCGAGTAACAGCTCAATGATGAGGACAGGAGGAAGGACAGATGCCACCAGTTTCTGACTGGATGTACCACAATGATGTAAACTGGTGTTGAGCGTCATGGCTGTTCAACGGTAAGAGCTGTTTCTGAAAATACATTTAGCATTTTTATGTTTAGAATTTAGTTATAGAACAGGAAAATTATTCTGCTGTCAAATTAGGTAAATGGATTGTGTTGCAACTACCCTTACGTAGCCTACCCTTACGTAAAAAAAGTGATTTTGAAGTTAATTTTATTAGTTTTTTACAATAGCTATGACAGTTTTTTTCAATACATTCAACCAGTTTTCTAAACTCCTAATGCATCAACACATCTAAAACACGCGATGAGCAAAACGTGCCGGAAACAAACGTAAAATAACAGCCATTAAATTACAGACATTTACCATAAAATAACGAACTTTAAATTACAGAAATTTCCTTAAATTAAAATTTTGGTAAATTTATGTAATTTACCTCCGTTATTTTACAGTAAATTTCTGTAATTTACTGGCATTATTTTACAGTAAATGTCTGTAATTTACTGGTGTTATTTTACAGTAAATTTCTGTAATTTACTGGCGTTATTTTACAGTAAATTTATGTAATTTACTGGTGTTATTTTACAGTAAATTTCTGTAATTTACTTGTGTTATTTTACAGTAAATGTCTGTAATTTACTGGTGTTATTTTACAGTAAACATCTGTAATTTACTGGCGTTATTTTACAGTAAATTTATGTAATTTACTGGTGTTATTTTACAGTAAATTTCTGTAATTTACTGGTGTTATTTTACAGTAAATTTCTGTAATTTACTGGTGTTATTTTACAGTAAACATCTGTAATTTACTGGCGTTTATTTTACAGTAAATTTATGTAATTTACTGGTGTTATTTTACAGTAAATTTCTGTAATTTACTGGTATTATTTTACAGTAAATTTCTGTAATTTACTGGCGTTATTTTACAGTAAATTTATGTAATTTAGCGGTGTTATTTTACAGTAAATTTCTGTAATTTACTGCGTGATTTTTTGCTGTAAATTTCAGTAATTTACACACGTTATTTTATTTTACAGTAAATTTCTGCAATTTACCGGTGTTTTTACAGTAAATTTCTGTAATTTACTGGTGTTATTTTACAGAAAATTTCTGTAATTTACTGGCGTTATTTTACAGAAAATTTCTGTAATTTACTGGCGTTATTTTACAGAAAATTTCTGTAATTTACTGGCGTTATTTTACAGAAAATTTATGTAATTTACAGGCGTTATTTTATTTTACAGTAAATTTCTGTAATTTACCGGTGTTATTTACCGGCGTTCTTTTACAGTAAATTTCTGTAATTTATCGGTGTGATTTTTTTATTATTATTTTTTTTTTTCAGTAAATTTCTGTAATTTACTGGCACGATTTTACAGTAAAATTATGTAATTTACCCGCCTTATTTCACGGTATATTTTTGTAATTTATCTGCATTATTTTACAGTAAATTTCTGTAATTTACCGTCCGATTTGCGGATCATCACCAGTAAATATCATGCCTCTTCTAGCATGCAATCTGTTGTGTAAATAATGCCAGTGCATCTGTATCAGAGCCTGAGCCAGACACGGAAACCAAAGAGGACATAGCTAAACTTCTCGCCTGGTCTCTAACACAAAATTTGACAAGTGTCTTTCAAATATTTTTGGGTTATAAGCATGTGTAAGTAATACAAAACTTTCACACATCTTTTGTAAAATCAATTTCATTATTTCAAATGTAGAATGCATGGAAAGCAGCCGCATAGAGAGACCTTGTACGTGCAGAGAAGATTGTGTGTTTACAGGAGTTTGAGGGATAACATATGAATTTGTAGATAAATTGTTAATGGTGCCAAACACCATTTCATGTTGTTTACATCCTTGTTTACGTCCTTTTGTCCTTGCTACAACATACAGTTAACACTACAAACTATGATCGTAAGATATCCATTTTAACTAATAAAATTACTTGCAGGTTGTGGTTCACAATTCACAGCTTCTATTATTCTACACAGCCTCTATTATTGTTGAAACTGCTCCTCCTTTGAGAAGTTTTTGGCGGAATCCAGAACTGAACTTTATCTTTCTCTAATACGTTACACAACTCTGTGGACATGCCCTTTTGCTGCACATTTCCTTAGGTGTAAACTGAAGGGTTTTTGACATCATTAAGCCAGATGCATTTTTTTGTAGTCCCCAAAATTTGTTCACTGTAGGCTTTGCTAAGCTAACTCTGTAAAAGCCAATGTCTCTCTTTGCGTTGAACTTTGAAGCATCATACCTTCAAAGGTGTTATGCCCGCACAGCTACATTACACAAAAACTAAAGTTTAAAATACGATAGCATAGTGGACCACCCCTTTAACATACTATATGTCACTGCTAGTTATTATCAGTTTGGCAGTATTATCAGCTTAGATCAGTTTAGAGCTTTTTAAAAACTTCCTCTTTTTGAGTCAAGTATCATCAAGATTGAAAAAGCACGTCTTCAATACAGAAGCTTTCTTTTTTCTTTCTTTCTTTTTCAGAATTGGTTCAACAATCTGCAATATTGTATACAAAGTATTAAAACTATTTGTATTATTTGGTGCTTAAGCAACATTTAAAACTAACATGGAAAAATGATTAACTCTAGAGCACATGCACATGCAAGTGTGACACGCAAACAGCCAATCTCACGAGACATGAGAGAATCAGTTTGATTCAGATCTTGCAAGAAAATTGTTCTGTGATGAAGATAAGGCAATATAATGAATGATAACACATATCACATAGTTTAGACATGCAGTTTAGTCTAGACTAGCTGGGAAGTATGTAATAATATGTGAAATAGGCTGCTCAATTACGAGTAAATTCAACTACAAACAAAGTATACTTAGAATATGTAATTATACTTTTAAGTATGTGTCAATGACCAAGCATATGTCAAATATACAAAAACTTTTCTGTCAGCATAATTGAAGTATACTTAAAGAGCCCGTATTATGGGTTTTTGAAAATGACCTTCCATGTATGTAACACAGCTCTAACTGAAGGAAAATATCCAGCTAAGGCTTAATTCAGAAAGTGTTTAAAACTATTGATTCATTTATAAAAGAGTCAGTACGCTTTTTTGGTCCGCTTTTGGTGCGCACTCAGGTATGATTGCTACATTCACACCTACCCAAATGAACCACACCAAGAGGGAAAATGAACTCTACTGCGATTCAGCTGAACTAAATAAGGCAGGTGTGAAAGCACCCTAATTGTGTTTTGTTACTTGTAACCACTTGTACTGTATCTGGTTAACTCTTTATATTCTCATACGCGTCTAATGCCACGTTGAAATTACGGGAGTTTTCCGGGATAAATAACAAAATGGGTGGGTGGCTAGAGATGGGTCTGAAATACAGGAGACTCCTGGGAAAAACAGGTATGCTCACACATACACTGTGCACTCTGACTACTTCAATATTGTTGATAAGCCATGGTGGAATTGCTCTCTCGTGCTGAACGCTGTCGACCAATCGCAACAGGCTGTCATTGGTCCAATCGGCACAGATTAGCTTCGTGCTAAGGAGGGGTTTGGGAACAAATGAATCGCTGAACGAATCATATGGTAGTCGCTGGGATAATTAGGTAAAAATAAATGCAGATTATAAGACAATGAAAGTGTTTTTTTTGTCCTTGTATGCATATCAGCCTGTTGTTGGAGACCCTTAAAACCAAAATATGATATTTTTTAATGTATAATAGGGGCTCTTTAAGAGTAATATAATTCTAAAAAGAATATAAAAAGTAAACTCAAAGTATACTGTTTTGTTTGTTTAAAATAAGCAGTGTTGGGGAAATTTACTTTGTAATTGTAATGCATTACAATATTGAATTACTTTTCATTGCCTGGCTGAGGCTTAATCTCTTTCACAACTTGTTTTTTCTTTCTTTTTTAAGAGGAGCTGTGCAATTAACAACACATTATACAACCTACACATTCATTTACCTTAAAAAAAACACATCAAAAAAACTATTTTAGGATAATGTTATCTAAGAACTTCCTGACCCCAAAGCTCTACATGCCATATTCCGATTATTAAAAGTTTAAAGCAACATGTTTGCTACTTTTATACTATTTGTCTTAAGTAAAATCACTGACCATAGAGACAATACCCATTTCCTTTTCTTCGATGCATTCAAAATAATGAACACATTCTCTCCTTGACTACATGATTTATTGTGACTACTTAAATTTTAATTCACGAATTAATTAAATGAAAAGTAACTTGCGTTTTATTTTCAAAAAATAACTCAAATATTATTACTATTTTTTTTAAAGTAATGCATTACTTTACTCGTTACTTAGAAAGTAATATTATGTAACTCGCATTACTTGTAAAATAAGTATAAAATAAGTATAATAATAGTACAATTGAATAAACAAATTTTTTTGTAAGGGTTATTCACTATCCTTTATGAACAGGAAGAAAAACTTGTTGCAACAAAACATGATGCTTGCAATTTTTAAGGAAGTGTGTTCCTGCGCAATGTAAAATACTGTAATAGCAGAAAATGTCAAACATTGTTGCATGACCATCCACCACACCAAAATGATATAACCCAATGAAAATAACCCCAGTATATTGCATGACATACATAAAAGTTGAAGTTTTAAATATTTAATATATTGTTTTCAATCTATCTTGTTACTTATTAAATGAAATTACTATTATTATTATTAATATTATTATTATTATTATTATTATTATTATTATTATTATTATTATTATTAGTAGTAGTAGTAGTAGTAGTAGTAGTAGTAGTAGTAGTAGTAGTATGTTTTGGAATCAGGTCAGGGTTCACAAATCATTCCAATAACAGAAAAGGTATTTTGCTGGCAAGTTATTACATATAAAGCAGATGGAAATTTCTTTAACTCTAGAAAACAACATGGCAATTTGACACTCAAATCTGTCAAACTTCAATCCAGAAAATTACTTCATATATGGATAACAAAATACATTTTATAGGCTTTCCTCTGAGTGAACTTAGACAATATTATACATCAAATCTTAAATTTACGACGGCTAAATTTGTAGACATACAAAATCTTTTTTTTTACTCGGCACATGCAAGTATGTGCTTTGTCAGTATGTAAGGAAAAAGGAGCTTTCTCACATAACAATTTTATATATTGCTTTTGGTATTCGAGTTTCACTTTTTTATATATTTTTCTATATAATTTATTTTGTCTTGAGCTACAGTTTTAAATTAGTAACACTCTTCAAATGTATCAAATACTACAAATCTTTTATAACATAAGAAAAGTTTGTCATGACTTACCAGACTAGAAAAACTGCTAGTAAGCTGATTCTGTCTCACTTAAAGTGTGAAACAAGAGTTTTGCAGCTTCCTCTGTCTGAATCATAACAGCACCAGGAAGGCAACATCTCAAAGTCTTACTCAATCACTTTATTTTCTTTAATAATGCAATATGCAGATATGCTAGCCAAACTATACATATATACTGTATATTTATACATTTATTATTTTATGGAGTATGTATGAAAAATTTTGTGTTGGCACAAGTTTAATGTTCTCCTTTAAGGGAAATGTATATCAAAGCAAACTTCCTCTTTTTGTGTCAAAGTTAAATCCAGATTAAAAAAGGAAGTCTTCACCAATACAAAAGCTTGCTTTCTTTCTTTCTTTCTTTCTTTCTTTCTTTCTTTCTTTCTTTCTTTCTTTCTTTCTTTCTTTCTTTCTTTCTTTCTTTCTTTCTTTCTTTCTTTCTTTCTTTCTCAGAATTGGTTCAGCAATCTGCAATATTGTATAAGTATTAAAATATTAATATTATTTGGGGCTTAAGCAACGTTTAAAACTAACTAGGGTTTAGTGATTAACTCTGGAGCACATGAAAGTGTGACACGTGCAGTAAACAGCCAATCACACGAGACATGACAGTCAGTTTGATTTAGTTCTTGCAAGAGAACTGTTGAAATAAACTGAAATAAACACTCAATATAGCGACAGTTTGAGAAGAAACTGAAGAAAACTAACTAAAAGAAAATATTATTATTATTATTATTGTTATTATTACAAGTTATGTTTTAGATTCAGATAGCAACTTAAAAAACATTATACTGTATAGCATTATACAAGATATGTAGGGATAGTCAACATCTGCCATGCGTTAAAGGATATTAATGCACGATGTGGAGGCGAAGGACCCCAACGACAGCAAGTGGAGTGTGGTTGCCTCCGTGAAGTGCATTAAAATCTTTTATATGTACATATATACACTTCACTGTTGGTGGAGCTGTTGCTGACAGCCTGGAGCTCAGAGTCAAAATCTTTACATTCTATCCTTAAATTTAAGACTTTTAAAGACATTTTTAAGACTATTATGAATGAGATTTAAGACGAATAAAGCGCTAAAGGCTGAGGGATTCTTCAAATGTCCCAGATGGAAAAGATTTTTATTTGAGCTATTTAAAAAAAAAAAAAATGTACAAAATGATTTATATTACAATAAAACATTCATAACAAAGAATTTAAATATTTTAGATTTTATTTCTTAGCTAAATATTTAAAAAAATTGTGTAAAAACAAGCAAGCTCTACTTCTATCCATACACTTTTTCCCAACATAAATTTCTTTAAAATAAATTAAAATTATCAAATGTTTAGAAAGTTTTTAAAAATTATTTCAACTAAATCTATGCACAACTATCTGTCAAGGTTGGTGTCCTCCGCAGTAAAAATACATAGAGAACTTTTAAACAAACGTTATTGGAAGCAAATTATTTAAATCGTTATGATAAATAGAGTTAAAAATGACCTTTTTAAATAAAATGTTTAAAGTTTTATTGAGATGGATTGTTGGTGATTGTATGGTTTTTGACCAGATTGGCTAAATTAGCTAAACATAAACAACTGAAAATTAAGACCTGTTTAGAAAAGAAGACCTACAACACAATATTTCAGTAATTTTAAGACTTTTTAAGGCCTAAAATTTGGATTTTGAAATTTAAGACTTTTTAAGCCACCGCAGAAACCGTGATAAACTGCCAATTCGACTTTAAAATAACTATATTCTTGCTTGAAACACTCTTCAAACTTGATTTTGTGGCATAATTGATGAGTATTTTTCTAATTTTGCAGATTTTCCATCTGCCATTAAAAATAAAGTGAAAGTTCAATTCAGTTAAATTGATTTATTGATTGCATTTATTCATTTTATATTTGGTTAAAATAAGACATACACATATGGCTTCTGTTTCCTTAGATTACTTTATTCGTACACACACTACATTCATAGCTATTTGGGTGCACACAGATAAGTTCATGGTAATGTATGTTTTGTTAATTTGTTCATTTTCTTTGTGTTTTAAGTTACCATGCTGCAGCACCTGTGGGGAATGGTGGAGGCAGTGGTGCCAGATTGGAAATGTCAAAGTATCTAGAACCTCAAAATTATTGTAATTGGAGGAAGATTATCGTACACGAGTCGAACGGAGAGTATAAAGATATTATCTAGAGAAGTAGCATTTTGACACAATGTGCAAATAACCACAATATGTAAAAAAAGAAATAAATTAGGCATACCTTAGTGGGAAGGTTCGAAGTAAACTCCACCTCTAGTTGCTGTCGTTAGATATCTGCGTGTTTCCAACGTGGATGCCGTCATGGACCGGAACATAGTGCTGGTTGGCTTGAAAGCAGTGCACCCTCCTGAATTTTAACACACTCTTGAGGTGTGCACGAGCCCATTCAGAGTATCTGTAATGAGCCGATTTTGTGGCTTTGTTTTGATGAGATTAACTTGTGAACGTGTTTTTTCCAATGACACATGAACTGGGAAAAATGAGAACATCAAGGTCAAACTCCCCTGTCCTTCTCACTTTTCTTTTCAGCACAATTTTTTTTTCACTTTATTGCTTAAACTATCGACCTCAACCTGAAAACATGGCCGCGCGGCAGGAATGTTAACTTGTGAGAGAGAGCTATTCTCCATGTTGATTGGCTGAGAAGATGTAAAGTAAGATGAGATAGAAAACGTGTCTAACTCCACGTTCTCCTCACACAGTCGACAAAAGATGCAGCTAGATCAAAAGCCTTAAGATTACAATGAAATTAATTTTAAATGCCATAAAATTCTGAAATTATCGTACATTACAGGATTTTTTTCATTATTGATCGTACATCAAACAGAGGTCAAAATTATCATACAAATACGATAATTAACGTACGTCTGGCAACGCTGAGTGTAGGTTCCAGGTGTTGTCTGACTTTCTAAAAGACAGACGTGCCACGGAGATCGCTCTTTTAGTTCCATCTGCTGGTACCATCTAACATGGTTTGGAGAGAAGCTGATTGTTTAATTTAATCCTGTTCATTTCAGACATGGTTTATTTCTTTGATTTGTATTTAGTTTAGCTTGATCTAAGATTTATTTGATTATTAGAGAAGTCTTGAGTTAGATATATTTTTAAGTTTATTGTTGTTTATAAAGTGTATTTTCTGTTTCCCCTCTGGTGTTAAATGTGGACTAGTCCCCCTGTATAAATGTGTCTGTCATGTTCTATTTTTTGTTTTGTTTGATTTGAACTTTTTTTTCAGTTGACCTAATTGTTAAATTTTTATTTTTGTGTAACCTTTATGGCTATATTAAAGAGCCCCTATTTTGCATTAAAAAGGTCATATTTTGGTTTTGGGGGTCTCCAACAACATGCTAATATGCGCGCAAAGTCAAAAAACACTTTTTTTGTCTTATAATATGCATTTATTTTCACCTAATTATCCCAGCGACTCCAATATGAATCATTCAGCGATTCATTTGTTCCCAAACCCCTCCTTAGCCCGAAGCTAATCTGCGCTGATTAGACCGATGACCCAGTCTATTGCGATTAGTCGACTGCCTTCAGAGATGAGACTGAGAGAAATGCCCACCACGGCTACAGTATGAAGCATCAGAAAGTATGTGAGACACACATTCAGTATTAATCCACACTGT
Organism: Danio aesculapii; assembly: GCF_903798145.1. Lineage (NCBI taxonomy): Eukaryota > Metazoa > Chordata > Actinopteri > Cypriniformes > Danionidae > Danio > Danio aesculapii. The sequence continues at coordinate 43,167,390 of NC_079447.1, read as the reverse complement.
GGCAAAAGTTGAACTATTTTAAAAACTGTCCGCAATGCGTGCGTCAGGAACAGCTGATAGTGCCCATAGCAAAGACAAACAGCAGAGGATCGCCAGTTCAGAAACGCATTTAAAATTGGTAAAGGAAGAAGCACTCGTCACGTTTTTAACATGGTTTTGGACGCGATATGTGAATAGCCACATACTGATTTATCCTGAGAAATACAGTACGAGCACTGACCTATAATAGATACGTGATTACAAGCCACGCGGAGCGATTACAAGTTACAGCACACAATTAAACACATATTTTACAAACTACACAAAACGAGACAACAATTTTAATGACACTTACATGTTATGATCTGGAGGAAGTAGAAACTGGTCCATTTGAACTGTAAAAGTTACTGACAAAGTCCCTGTCAAATCCCATAGTCTCTGCTGCTCCTTCAATAGCAAACGGCCGGCGAATCCCGCATTGCAGCGTAGGTTATTGTATCAAAAATCAGAAAAGTGACAGGAACAAACACAGCACTAGGTCGGCTATTCTGTGGTATTTTTGTGAAAATGAACTTTAACCCTTTATTCCCCGCAGTCGAATCTCCATCTGTCAGTGATCGTCATCTTCACGTCATGATCAGTCTCGTGATCCCCTGCGCCTCTCCTAGTGTCTGAAGTGAAAGCGCTTTCACATTTTATAGGAACTGGAACTACATATTTGGTGATGTACTGCATCGAAGTCGATGTGATCAAACAAAAGATCCGAACCCAACTCAATTCGTTTGTTTGAATCTGAGTCAACTATTTTGCTAAAGAATCAATAGTTTTAAGCAAGGTGCACTTTTAGATTTAAACCTCAGCTGGATGGGAGCTCATTTTCAAATATCATAATAGGGGCTCTTCAAAATTAGGTATTTTGAAATATATTTCTTTAGTATGCCCCCTACTGCTCACTGATTCGGTCCTCACAACGCCTACTATATGCATTGGAAAACATAGACCTCAATGCCAAAAGAAGTGGGCTAAATATTTGACCTGTCTTCTGTGGGCCCTTGAGGTCTCCACACACAAATAGGCTTCACTGTTCAAATAATATTCATTTTATTCTGTTTTGTTACACAAAAATTATATTGAATTATTCATTAATTTTCTTGTCGACTTAGTCCCTTTATTAATCTGGGGTCGCCACAGTGGAATGAACGGCCAACTTATTCAGCATATGTTTTATGCAGCGGATGCCCTTCCAGGTGTAACCCATCACTGGGAAACATCCATACACACTCATTCACACACAAACACTACGGACAATTTAGCTAACCCAATTCACCTGTACCACATGTCTTAGAACTGTGGGGGAAACCGGAGTACCCGGAGGAAACCAACATAAACACTGGGAGAAAATGCCAACTGACCTAGCCGAGGCTTGAATCAGTGACCTTCTTGCTGTGAGGCGATCGTGCTACCCACTGTGCCTATATTTAAATATATTATTATATATAAATGATTATATTATATTATACAAAATTCTATTGAAAAATCAGTGGTGTGTAAAAAGTTAAAATCCATTGTGTCACTGGTCATCATCCTTAATTCATAATGTTAAATTTGACCCCAATGACCACTAATGTTAAATTTCACCCAAGAATTGTCACTTAACATGTTAATTTGTCTAATAATGTGTGAATTTGATGATTGTTGTGGGTCCGAAACAAATGTTCTCATCCATTTAGGTGTCTCAGTAGGGTCTCTTCCTGTCTGGGTCTTGAGCAATATACAAAGCAACACAATCCTGTGACCGCTTCCATTTATACCTAAAATATTCACACACAAGCACACACACGCACACGGTGGTTAGTCACACAACTGTGGTTATTCACATTGATGTAAATGTTTGTTCATGTGTTTTCATATCACTGAAATATCCCATCCAAAACATTGAAATAGGCCCAATGCCAATTCTACCCCTTAGCCCTACCTCTACCCCTTGTTTTGCACGTTCAAGTGAAGGGGTAGGGGTGTCCTAATTCTCTCGCACAAGGCTAAGGGGACGTGTTAGATACCCCTCGAAAGAGAGATTTTTCAGGACCACACTTGAAACCAAGGGGTAAGAAAATTTCCCAGAATACACCAGCCACAACGGCAGTACAGCTGCACCCGGAAGTAAGGAGATCCACAAATTAGTATTTTTTTGTCATTATTACGATTTTTTACAACAAACAAACACATGTTTTAATATATTCATAACCACGTTCATATTTACTGTCATGCTTAAAAAAACCCGCTAAAATACAAAACGCAAAATTTCGCTATCTATAATCCATAATAATAACTTCTGTATAGCAGTCCCACAACATTCCGACACTCGATGACACTCGAATATCCTGTCAGAAAAGTCTAGTGGCTGGGAATGAGCTTTTTACAGTGTCTGCTATAATGTTAATGTTGTTTTTAGTGTGTTTATGTAGATAAATATGGCTACGATCTTATTGCCACATGATATCATTATGATAATATAATATATGCCTTCAGTGATTTCCTGAAGATAAATACCAAAACTGGATTAAATAAACACAACTGGAATTACTACAGCAGTCGCCATCCTCTGATCTCATATGAAGCAAGAGCTCACCATGACGTATGATGACGTGTGCAGGTTTGTAGTGCTGTCCCACTTCTTAGGGGTAAATTTTGAAGTCCTTCCCCTTCACACTTGGTTTCAAGGGCCAAGGGGAAGGGGAAGAGGTACAAAAATAGAATTGGGATTGGGCCATAGTCACTTAGCCTTTATTCATTTGATTTGTTAAATAAAACCTTGTTTGTGTACAAATGAGTGCATGCTTACTCTGTCTCTCCAAAAATAAGAAGACAATCCCCTGCAGACATGCTGTACTCTTTGTCATTCATGAAGACGCTGGACAATCCTTCCTGAAAATGCAATAAAACATAAGTAAGAAACATAAAAAAATGCATCTTTTAAACCATTTGTTAAGCATTGGCAAATAGTTAATTCATAATTTATTAAACATTAACCCTATTAACCCTACTAACATCACAGTTTATCATGATTGTTTTGCCACAAATTTCAGAACTCTAGACACAAAATTAACAACCATTGCCGAAATTGTTCATTATAATAGTTCATATAAATTGTACATATATAAAATGTCATATATGTCAAAATATTGCCATTTTTTCAACTATTAATTTACAAATATGTACATATTTGTTACATAAACATATATGTATATATCTATTACAGTTTTTTTTTTTCAATCATTTTGGCAAATTTTAGAACCCTGCTGTCAATTTTCAAATCTCTAGACACAAAATTTACAACCATTGCCAAAATTGCACATTTTTCCAAATCTCTTAACTCTTTCTTTAAATGCCTGGATACAATACACAAAGATACTATACAAAGATACTTTCACCTTTTCAATATAACACAATTTAACATCAAATTGATCCCATTTCAAAATGCAACTCAAACATTACATTTAAAATAAATGCATATTCATTTACTTAACATGATGTTATTTTCAACTGATACAAGCACTCAAAATGATAAACAACTATTGCATTACTCGATGCGTAGAAGCTGATGTAGAATATTACCTGTTTAGATGATGAAAGTTTCAGGATAGATCAAATGACATCAGTTACCACAGAAGATGACCCAACTGGACTACATTATCTATAGATTTTATCTTTATTCATCCTTATTCCATATTCATGGTTTCTTTGTTCCATGTTCACTTTTATAGACAATGTTTGCATATTTGACGTTACTGTATGCACGAAAGCCCAATCATAGCAAAACAGCAGACCAATTTACATAGACAGGTCTCTAACATGGGACACTCATGTAAACTGGATCTGTGAAAAGCTTCACCAAAGACTGTATTTTCTACGAAGGTTATGGTTTTATGGTGTTGATAAGAAAATCATGTACTTATTTTATCAAGCTGTATTTGAAAGTGTTATCAGGTATGGTCTATCTACATGGTATGGCAATCTTTCTGTAAATCTGAAATCAAAAAATGTCAATATTATCAGAATTGCTACAAGACTAATAGGACCTGAAACTTTTACTAGAATACAAACACTCGAGCTATACACTCTGATTGAAGCGAAAATAATTTTAAGTAACCCATCTCATGTACTCTTTCCATTTTACGATCTTTTACCTTCTGGTAGAAGATACAGAACTTTCCGCTGGAAGCAGAACAGACTGAAGAACTCTTTTATTCCAGTGTCAATGGGACTGTTTAACACTGATCAATAGTGCATATAATTCTTTTGCATCCTGACTTATATTGACTTATATCTTGACTTAAAATTTCCCCTTGAGGGACAATAAAGTATACAAACAAACAAACAATGTCAGGACTGAATTCACATTGACAGAAGGTTCTTCCCAAGATGTTTGACTAATGAAAACACCACTGTGATGTGAAGGAGAAGCTGTGACCAAATCCACAGCCCCAGACTGATGGAAACAATTAAATCTGATATAAAATATACGCAAATTACATATGTGACATAGTAATTCATATGGATATTACATATATGATAGAATATTGCAAAAATTGCCATTTTTAAAATCATATTAGAATTACAAATATGTAAATATATGTTACGTAAATATAATACCTGTTACAGTATGTTCTATATTTTACCTACAAATATATCACCTATAATTTATATAGGTGTCCATATATGGCTGTATATGAATGCGCACACACGCACACACACACGCACGCACGCACACACACACATCCAAATCCAAATTAATGATGAAGAATGTGATAACACCTTTTTAACCGTAAATATACACCACAGTAGAACAATAATGTTTCAGGGAAAATGAAGCCTGTCTCATCTCTGTCCAAGATAACTTTAATCAGCTCATAGCTCAGAGCAACAGAGACAGCCAGAGAAAGCAGACCATCAGCACATCAGAGAAGCATTCTACCCCAAATTCCAGAGCACTTACCCACAATTCACTGAGTTAGACAATAAAATAAAACACAACTGCAATGTTTACTGGACAATAAAACACAACTGCAATGTTTACTGGACAATAAAACACAACTGCAATGTTTACTGGACAATAAAACACAACTGCAATGTTTACTGGGGGAAAAAAATGATTGTATCCTTCTAGTGGCACAATACTGTACATTTACGCCTGTCTCAAAAAGAGAGCAGACCAATAAAAACATAAGTGATGCGCTTGCAAACACACACACACACACACGATAAATTTGTATTTTACCAGCTGCCAGATCCAGCCATCAGTTTGTCTTCTATATGCAGATGTTCCAGATCCAAACAGCAGTGTCTAAAAGGCAGAAAGTGTCAGTCAGCAAATTCATTACTTCCATAATGTGGTTCTAGACAAAGCCTAACTACATTTATAGCTCAATAATATAACAACACATACATTAAAATGTGGTTCAATTCCTCTAGATAAAAAAACAGCAATCCTTAATGGTGATAACAGTTTCAGTTTTACACTATACAATACATTCCAATATGTAAAGGCTATTTAAAACCTTGGTAACACTTTACATTAAGGTTTCTAATCATATCCATCAATGATTACAGTTTTTCACAGACGCTAGGACACATTTCTCAACACTTACTATAGGTCAGTTTTGCAAAACTCCTCACACAAAACCGTCTTTCAGCTTGGCAAAGCAGTTCATTTCACTTTCAAACTGGACTACAGCTACCAAAACACTTTCTTCAGGTCTCAAATAAACTCATTCTTCCAGAACACTAGCAAAGGTTGACAGTCAACAAACACACTTTGTCACCAACAAAACAATGACCTAAAACACTAACAATATGTAGCATTACACGGTGTTTACTTGTGTAAAACAAAGACACATCTGTTTATAACTGCAATTTGTGAAGTTTCACAAACTAATTTTGAGAGGAGCACGTGATATGACTGACCGCAGCTGGTCTCTCATCTACAACCATTAGTTAGCCAATCAGATAATTCCAAACTCACTATAAGTAGCCTGAGGAAAAAAATACTCCCTTATCTTTGTTTTCCGAAGAAACCCTCCATCCACCCCTTCTCCACCTTTCTTCCTTTACCACAACGAGCTCTCGAGAACTACCTGATCTCGTACTCCCCTTTCATGCTCAATTGACCAGACGGGAGCCCTGGGCTCAATTATCTCTGAGCTCAAGGTTCTCTCCCGAGACAGCATGCCTAACCTGCTAACATTTGTCAAAAAATATCTAAGTGTGAACTCTTAAAATATTGTTGATAACTGTAATATGTTACTGAAATGAATCAGACATGATTTAGAATTCCTCAATATTTTATGTCATTCATTTATTTTTATTGTTTTGTAATTCCAAAATACAAGAATTTGTATACACACCATCCACTGATACAGATACAGTAGTAATGCTAATCTGGCTGGTTAAACTGCATTTTTAGATTTGAAATATGTTTCAATAAAATATTGCTGTTGAATTTTGCTGTCTTATTCAGCTTTGCATTATGTTATTGTTTTGAACAGAAGTTAGTAAAGATGCAAAGGCAATAATGTTTTGCTGTCCTTGAGTCAGACTCAGTTCATCAGGTGGAATGCCAAACAAAGCAAATTCTGCACATGGCTTAAAGGGCCACGAAACCCCCATCTCAGCATGGTGTTTTCACACCTCTAGTTTGGAAAAAGTCAGGGAAGTGGGTGAGTCCAGCTCTGTTTAGGTGGGAGTGTCGGGGGAGGGAAAGAGGGAAGATTTTGCGTAAAAATGGGAGTTTCCATTTGGGCACACGCTGATTTTCACAGAGGCAAAACAACACACAGACACCGGGGAGATAGACAGTGACTGTGTTTACATGGACATCAGTAATCAAATTATTTGCCAAATTCTTAATTTGTTGACTTTAACTGCAGTTGGGCACTTTCACTTTCTCTCAGGAACATTTCATGCATGCCCCTGTGACAAACGAGATATTGGATGCGAGGAACTGCCTGAGAGTGTAGTTTTAATGGAATGTTTGATACCACATGGCGAATAGGGAAAAAAAACCTTGACATTTCTCAGTAACTTAGATACACTCGGTAGGTAACATATCGTCAGAAAGCCGTGTGTGTATAGACTATTCTGTCACAAAATGCGGTGAAAATCCTACACGACGGTAATAGTTTTATTAAGGTGTTTACATGTTTACACTCGAAGAGCAGCATTTACATCGGATCTTTTAGCCTATAATGTTGTACTATAATATTGTAGTGATATTAACGCACTGTAAACTTGGTAACTATATAATTTTGACTAAAATATGTCTTTAAAAACTGAAAGAGTACTGCTGACGATACTAACTAACTTTGCCATCTGAATAAACAAACAAAGACCGCTGATCACTCACTTACCAAATCTGTAGCGACAGGACAATCAACACCAACTGGAACTGTGTCTTTTTTAAAAGGAGACGAGCAGCAAATCCGGATTTCACCATTTCCCGATGAGAAAAGCTCTCAGGTAAAAAATGTCCCAACGTATTTCCGTGGCATGCATTGTAATCCACATGTGAGTCCAGCTGCGCTCTCATAGCGGGAAAATATAAACAAAACCTTCGTTGCAGCAACTTATAAACGCAACACTGACGACCCCTGTCTCCAAACAGTTCTTGTACTTCTACTTGTTTTAGCAACACATCGTGGCATCTCTCTGCCATCTGAACACTTTAACAGGTAAATCAGTCTTCGAAGCTATCATGCTTATTAATGAAGTTGCACCGCATACACAATAGAGTGCACTGATTGGTTTGAACCAAGTCTTTCTCATGAATTAATGCTGCACACTCAGAGATGTCACGATGCACTCGCCTGTACAGACATCCAGTCTCCATGCTGGAATACACGCAAGTATCTAATCACCATGACGCAGATTCAAAAATTTCAAACCGGAAGAACGAATTTGCTCAAAATAACGCAAAAACAACAAATTTTCACTTTTTTTTGTGAAATATATGTGTCCTCAGGGGTGTAGTGGACATTTTAAAAGTGGGGGGGACAGCTGTATAAAATCCAAAGGTTTACATTCTTAATCACCTTTTTCCAAATGGTCTGCCTCTAAAAGTGCAGGGGACGTATCCCCCCGTCCCTCTTGGTTGCTACGTCCCTGTGTGTCCTAATAGTGTTTTTAGCAGTGTGGGACACATATATGACTGTCAACCTCTCAAAAATGTGTTTTGGTGTTTCGTGACCCTTTAAGCAGTACTTCATACACTTTAAACAATTCTTTTCTCACTCTGACACAGCAACTGCCAAAAATCTTTGTACGTACGGGACATTTTGCATGTGTTTACATACTGTTTTAAAAACTGTTAAACTTAAGTTTGTTGGCCGCACACCTCCATTGGAAACAACAAACTTGTGCGATCTCCATCAGTTGATCTTCCTCCACAGCCATGGTGGATTCACCTGATTTGTTGACAACTTGGTTGCGGATCCATACCTTGGCAGTTCGTGGGTCCTTCACTGGGCCTTTTCCCCTTAAGTTAGCAAAGAAACTTTCCAGAGTCGTCTGTTTATTACTCATTTTGTTGCTTTTGGGTTCAATTTGGGCAGTCAAGTGACCGAGATGTAAAATACGGTCATATTCCAAAATAAAAGACTTTTCGAAATAAATGATGGTTCAGACTCAGACAATAAATAAAACGGAAATAATTAATGATTTCTTGTGTGGCCTGGTACCAATTGATCCATAGACTGGTGGTTGAGGACCACTGAGCTAGGGGATAAAATGAACTAAGGCAATATAATAATTCTCCTAATTGTCCACTGCTAAGAAATTTTTAAAATATGACGCGACCCCCCACAAAACTCGCCAAGGCCCCCTTGTGGGCCGGGACCCCCTATTGGGAACCGCTGAAGTAGTACACTGAACAACACTACATTTATAATTTATATATTAATCGATCCAGTAAATAGCTTCATAGCTTAACCTGCAGTGTATAGAATTATCTCTTTATATAATTATTCAGAAACACTGATCTATATTTTTATCAATTTGCTGTTTTTTTCTGTTCTTTGTTATGGTTATATTGAACAGACAGACTCTCTTCTATGCATACAGTTGAAGTCATAATTATTAGCCCCCCTTTAAATTTTTTTTCTTTTTAAATATTTCCCAAATGATGTTTAACAGAGCAAGGAAATTTTCACAGTATGTCTGATAATATTTTTTCTTCTAGAGAAAAGTGTTTTTGTTTTATTTCGGCTAGAATAAAAGCAGTTTTTAATTTTATTAAATCTATTTTAAGGTCAAAATTATTAGCCCCTTTAAGCTATATTTTCTTTCGATAGACTACAAAACAAACCATCGTTATACAATAACTTGCCTAATTACCCTAACCTGCCTAGTTAAGCTAATTAACCTAGTTAAGACTTTAAATTACCCTTTAAGGTGACTACTAGTATCTTGAAAAATATCTAGCAAATAATTATTTACTGTCATCATGGCAAAGATAAAATAAATCAGTTATTAGAAATTAATTATTAAAACTATTGTGTTTAGAAATGTGTTGAAAAAAATCTCTCTGTTAAACAGAAATTTGGGAAAAAATAAACAGGGGAGCTAATAATTCAGGGGGGCTAATAATTCTGACTTCAACTATGTTGTTGAAAATAACTCACAGTCAGACCTGCAATTAATTACCAGGTTATCATCTGACTTTTTAGCACACTTTCTTCTCACCTCAGTCTCAAACTGTGCTCCAAACATATCCACTGGACAGCCACTGGCAAGGACAGGCTTCTGCTTTTCCACCCACTCTCTGAAGCTGAATGGTGTCATCACATTCATTGTGTTGAGCGGGTATGGTGCTGGCTTGATGGGATTCGCTGCAATCATTAAATAGTTACTGGATGAACAGATTTATTAAATTAATAAATATACAAGTTAGCAGTTTACATTGGATATTTCACATGAACGTAAATACCTGGATCAGGTTTTCCTGTTTCATTCTCTTTGGAATCCATAAACCTAAAATATACAAAAATCTAACTTGTTATTTGCAACCACATATTTCTGCACAGAATCTTAGAGGAAACAGAGATGCCAGGGCATATATACAGTTGAAACCAGAAGTTTACATACACATAACCATTTAAAAAAAAAGTCAGATGTTAATGTGAAACTTTTTCTCTTTTAGGTAAGTTAGGATTATCAAATTTGTTTCTGTTATGCTTAATAGCAGAATAATGAGAGAGATATTTTTTTGAGAAATTCTTATAACTTTTCTTGAAAGTCAAGTTTACATACAATAAGATTATTATGCCTCTGAAAAAGCTCAGATGATGGTGTCAAGGTTTTGGAAGTTTCTGATTGGCTAATTGACAACATTTGAGTAAACTAGAGGCACAACTGTAGAACAGTATTTAAGGAAAACCTCAAACATACTGCTTCCTTGTGTGACAACATGGGTAAATCAACAAGCCAGAATCAACAAGATTACAATCTGCTAAATTACACGGGGAAAAAGACAAATTTTTGGAGACATGTCCTGTGTTCTTATGGAACTAAGATTAAACTGTTTGCCCATAATGACCAGTGTTACATTTGGAGGACACAGGGGAAAGCTTACAAGCCTAGGAACACCATCCCAACTGTGAAGTATGGGGGCAGCAGCATCATGTTGTGGGGCTGTTTTGCTGCAGGAGGGACTGGTCCACTTCACAGCACAGATGGCATCATGAAGAAAGAACATTATGTAGAAATACTGAAGCAACATCTTAAGACATCAGCCAGGAAATTAAAACTTGGCCACAAATGGGTCTTCCAAACAGACCATGACTCTAAGCATACTGCCAAATTAGTTCAAATGTGCTTTAAGGACAACAGAGTGAAAGTTTTGGAGTGGCCATCACAAAGCCCTGATCTCAATCCTATAGAAAATTTATGGGCAGAGTTGAAAAAGCTTGTACGAGCAAATCTGACTCAGTTACACCAATTCTGTCAAGAGCAATGGGCCAAATTTCCTTCAAACTATTGTGAGAAGCTTGTGGAAGGATACCCAAAACATTTGACCAAAGTTATAGTTTAAAAGCAAAGCTAAAAGAAATACCAAGGTAATGTATGAAAACTTTTGACTGTCTAGAAATTAATTTAAAAATTCTCTCATTATTCTGGCATGTAGCAAATGTAAATGATTTAGGTAATCCTAACGGACCTAAAACAGTAAATGTTTAATATGATTTACCATCAGACATTTAAAAAAAATAGTTATGTTTCTTTTTTTAGAGTGTATGTAAACTTCTGGTTTCGACTGTATTATGTAAAAACAAACCCTTATTATTAGGCATGTGACAAGATCTTGTGAGATTAAATCGTGACGAGATTTCTCGTCGAGGTGAAAAGTTGTCTCATGAGTTGTGATGGAGCGAGAGGGCACTGAAGCACTGAAGATTGGAGGCAGGATTTGATTTGAACTGCAAATCAAGTGCTTTGCTCAAACAGGCAGGCTGGCCTCGGGAGTTGCGCGTGTCACTCGGTTGGGCGGGCAGTTGAAGTAACTGCTTTTTCAGTGAGTTCAGTGGCCGACGCGTCCAACAGAGGCTACAACTGCAGCCACACACATTAACCATGCTTCATGTCCATGCGGTGGAATAGCATTTTAGATATGCTTAAAGTCATAATCATCATAAACACAAATGGAATACATATGGAGTATTCCTATTTCAGTCTGTAGACTGTAAACAATCTATTACCGTTGTGTAGGTCTTTTAGCCACATTTTGCAACAAGATAAGACATGCACACACGACTGATACGAATCAGTAAAACACCACAGACACATCGTCACCTTGGAATTATAAGGTTCTATCTGCGTTCTGAATGACTTTGAGATATTGAGCTTAAAAATGTTTCATTCCATAACAAACAGTATGTGTGAAAGATTTGTTTTATTAAATAAAAAGTCTTAAAATGTAAACAACTTATAAAAAACATTCCATAATGTAAATAAGTTGTCATTTAATAAGAATATGTCAACAACTCACTTTTGACAATAATGTCAGATAAAACCTTATAATTCTGAAGACATCTCTAAGCACACACACACACACACACACACACACACACACACACACACACACACACACACACACACACACACACACACACACTAAATCTCTGAAGACTTGAGACACACATTTATGCTGTTGGCCTGTGGTCTCAAATTACATTAAAACAAACTCTCTCTCCCAGGATTGTGCCAGGTTGATCGCAAACTGAGAGCGGGGATGGGGGTGGCGAGGTTGAGCCCTACCTGTGTACGTGGCTGCTCTCTCCTATCAGTCTTTACTTCATATTTGCATTCAGGAGCTCAGAGTTTGTGACGGGGCATGAATGAAATCTTGCTGAATGAAAGTAAAACTGCTAAAAAAATAAAAAATGAAATACCAAAATTTACAGGAATTTTAAGTTCAATTTGTGAAAAGGAGTTCGATTTCTCATGTGAAAGACACAGGGGATGTCTTTTACTGCACAGAATTTATTAAAACAGAAAAAAATAGAAATAAAATAAAATAGAACTAAAATACCATTCATTACAATTTTATAAAGCACCTAAATTGTTTGTGATATATTTTTTCTGTTTTCATTCATATATTAGCAAATATTTTGCTATATTTTAAATGCTATATAAAAAAAATTTCCATTCACGTAGGCTATTAGCTAAATATTTTGCAGCATTTGTTTACAGCATAGAATTCATTAAAATATATGTTAAATAACATTTATTACAAGTTGATTTAAAGTAGTTTGCAATTTGTGTTTTTTTTTTTTTTGGCTGAATAAAACACTATTTTCTATTCATAAATTTCATCATTAAAGATTTCTTATAAATAGTGTAAAAATCTTGTCTTGTCTCGTCCTCGTGACCCCAATTTCATGTCTTGTCTCGTGGAGTAAGCGTCTTGTCACACCCCTACTTATTATACAGTATATAAAGGATCATGATTATCAGAATAAGGAGAAACAGACTAACAAAAGTGTTGATGCCATTCAAATTATAATGTCTTTATTGCGAAGTGTTGCTGGCTCCAGTTGTCCTAATTAATGTAGCCTTTCAATCCATTAGAGGATTTCAAAGGTTATGCATTCGTATTTTATGTGTATGCTAATGCAAAGAGACGTCTACAGGGTAACCATTTAGTAATGCATAACAATCTGAGAGTCATGTAAGTATGATTAAGCTTTTCTGCATTAGACATTGATAGCACATGTCCAAGTTTGGCAACATTTATAAGATGAAAAAAAGCAGCTTTGCAGATGCTTGAAATGTGGCCTTCAAATTACAGGCTGCTATACTGTTTTTTTGTGCAAGAGGTTTTTGGGTCCAATAGACCTTTTTTACGAACGGTCGAACGCACATCTGGTAGAGCGATAGTTGCGCATCGATACTTCCAGCCGGAGCAATGGAGTCAGATACGCTAGTTTTCACTAACTCTTTGAAAACTGTGCCAACATTTACCATTTACAGTGGATGTTTATTGTCTAATTGTTTAAGTTTTTCATAAAAATTGCATTTTTAATTACGCAGGGGGGTGACAATCCATACGTTAGCGGGGTTAAGGAAAGGCTATTTACATTTGTGCGAAATGTACCTTTATCATAGCGTAGGCTCAAGAGTAGTTTTAAACTGTTAAGAGATGTAACGGAGGTAACGTATACAATAATAAATGTTTAAATACATGTATAATATGTAAATGTACAATAAATATGCGATGTAATAAATATGTGATGAGAGGGACCCTGCAGCCTTACTATTTCTGTACGTAGCTGCATGGATGAATATCTTAAGGGAAGGCAATATGCTACATTTGACTCATGCACTGTGCAAATCTGTTAACTCAAATATGGTTGCTATACACACATGCACACAAACACACCCACATGGTAATACATTAACCAAACTTCTTGTCTGAGTGTGATATGCCTTGCATACTAATGAAGCATTTTTGCAGGAGTAGATGAAGCTGAAAGAAATGCAAAGGCCTGAGCTTGAGCTCTGCAGCTAAACTTCCTTTGAGCAAATATTGACTTCCTGTCAATATTTGCAGTTGAGAAGTCTTATGCTTTTAACGTTGTGCAGAGAATTCATAGAAAAAGAGAAAGCATGTGTGGGTGCTGCCACCAGAGGACTGGAGAATGACGAATTCCACTAAACTCCAACTGTTAATATCAGCTGTGTATAAAAGCCTGAGTCAGGAAATGTAAGTGGTTGCGCACCTCCTGAATGTAATTCTTGCATTGCATTGAAGATACCAGAATTCTGTGAATCGAATTACTAATTTTTATGCAATAAATTACTTATATTTTTGACATTGAAGAAACCCCTCTCCTGTTAAATATTCCAACATAATGTAATTCTCCCCCCACTTTATCTCCTCACTTTGCTTTCATGCTCAGCTGGTTTTGGGGGTTGGTATTTCATTCATGTTTGAAAATGTTTTGCTCAGGGTATAAGAAGAAAAGGGTCACTGTTGATCGGGGAGAATGGCTTTTCTTCTGCTTTTCCATACACCGGTACATAGCCTCATCCACTAACAAAGGCAGTTGCCTTTCGTCTTTGTTACACAGCAGTGCATATGTTGTGCATATGAAATGTATTTCAAACTCTGCTGTGTTACCTTCAGTACGGCAACAGTGAAATTATTATCAGTAACATGAATAGCAGCACCACAACATTATAAATATAATCTGAATTGAACGATACCATACATTATTGAAAAACTGGACAATACCATCATTATACTTACATATATACACCTTGTCACAAATCACAGACTTTGTCACTTACAGTAACACCAGGATTGACCAACAGGATGAAATATTGGCTACCACCAGTCAGGCCAGAGTTTGCTCAGCCAAATTTCTACACTCTTTGCTCAGGTTCAACAGCTGACTACTGGATCAGTACCATGGGAAATTATATCATGTCCAGATTTGTCGCCCACACCAGAAGTAGTGAACCACTCTTCAGAACCTTGCCTTCCTCCACCAACTTGTTACTCTGGGGAGCCCCACTTGTGTCGATCCTTTTTGTCCAAATGTTCCTTGTACGTAACTTTACAACCATCATTGTTTCCCATAGAACAGTTAAAGGTCGCTTTTGTTATTACTCTCTTTCCCGAAAGGCTGCTCTGTGGGGTACTATGGTCTAGGAACAAAAACTCCTATGCTGTTCTACCTTCGATTTGTTTTCAGAAGACCTTAAGAAGGTTTTTGATCGTGCAGCTTCTGGGAGAGAGGCCATGCGAATCCTCACTGAGCTCTATCAGGGGAATAGGAGCATGGCGAAATTTCAGAATTCAGACCTTGGCTGCTGAATGCGGAGGCACAGTGGGACATGTTCCTTCACGGATTGTTAGATTGCCTCCAGGATGAGATTTACCTAAAACTTTGGGGGGCTCTGGCGATTTGGGTAGACAAATTTTATCACAGAGAGACTCGCACTCGACAAGGGAGACTTTCTGATCCAGGTCCTGATCTTTTTGCATTTTCGATGGCTTCAGTGGCTGGTAATGCCAATCCGGAACCAATGCAGGTGGGTTGGTCCTGCCTATCTGTGCAGGAGAAGTGCTGACGGAGGAACGAGGGACTCGTGGAGGAGAAGGACATCAAGCGGCTTCCTGTCCGGTAAAAGACAACACCCATCAGCAGGTAAGAGGATACTTTATGCAGCGGCTACTTTACAGCCTGTTACCTTTTTCTGGGTCTCAGAAACTCAGAACATCTAAGCCCTCATTATCCTGGAGCAGAGGGTAATTTCATTGACTCTAGTTTTGCTATCAGTTTTAAGCTTCTGGTCATTTCTCTTTCCCAACCCACTGCAGTACACTCCCTCAGAAGGCTTTCTCTTCCTATCATCAATCAGTCCACTAAACCCATAAAACTTATTACGTCAAAAAAAATCATGTTGAATATATAATTTTTTTTAACAGACTTACACACCGGTGGTCTTGGGGAACCCTTGGTTGGTCCTCTATAAGCCTCATATTAGTTGGGGTCCTAATAATAATAATACTGTATTTTTGTGGAGTGAGAACTGTCATGTGTCTTGTCTTTCGTCTGCTCATTCTGCTGTGTCTTGTTCTGTGTTTCAGGAGGAACACACAGATCTGTCAAACGTGCCCAGTGAGTCCCTTGACCTGAAGAGAGTGTTCAGTAAGTCTTAAGCTGCTTCTCTTTCTCTTGTCCCTGTGACTGTGCTATAGACATATTGCCAGGTACATCTTTGCCTAAAAGCAAGTTATACTCTCTTTCTGTTCCTGAGAAGGAGGCCATGGAGAAATATATTTCTGGTTCTTTAGTGGTGTGGATCATTCATCCCCCACTTCATCTCGGGGGGAGCAGGATTTTTTTTTTTTCAGGAAAAAAGGATGGGTCTCTTCGACCATGCATTGATTATCAAGGGCTGAATAAGAACACTTATCATTTGTCGTTGATGTCTTCAGCATTCCATTATCTGCAGGGGGCGTCCTGTTTCATGAAATAAGATCTCCGCAACCCTTATCATTTGATGCACATAAGAGGAACGTATGAAAGGAAGACTGCTTTTAATACACCCTGGGGGCATTCTGAATATTGCGTTCTTTCTTTTGGGCTTTCCAATGCCCCTGCAGTCTTTCAAGCACTCATAAATGACGTGTTGAGACATATAATTGATCAGTTCATTTATGTCTACCTGGATTTTTCCCGTTCTCTCCAGGAACATGTGCAACACGTCAGGCGAGTGCTTCAGAGGCTGCTGCTGTCTTTTTGTCAAGGTGGAGAAATGCGTGTTACATGCACATTCTGTTTGTTCCCTTTTTAGGACACATTATGTCAGTCAAAGGAGTGCGCATGGATTCAGAAAAGGTTCAGGCTGTGGTAAATTAACCAATTTCAGAGTACCACAAGGCCCTGCAGAGGTTTCAGGGCCTCCTTACAGACATGGATTCTGACAAGAGGCCTTGGTTTGTCTCTAAATTTTGGCAAGAAATCTGTCATTTATTGGGGGCGACTGTTAGCTTTTCTTCTCGTTTTCATCCTTGAGCATGTGTTACGTTGTTTGGTTTCCCCGAATCCCATCTCTTGGAGTCAGCAACTCCCATGGGTGGAGTACGCACACAACTCATTACCAGTGACAGCCACGGACCTATCTCCGTTTAAGAGTAGTTTAGGGTTCCAGCCACCTGTTTTTCCCAGTCTGGAATCCGAAATCACAGTTCTCTTCACACACGCCTTTGTCCAGAGGTGCCGATGCACTTGGAACAGGGCCAGACAGACCCTCCAAGTGGGTCAGCCTACCAAGGCTAAAGCCAATCGCCACCATTCTTAGTCTCCAGTTTATGTTGTCAGTCTAAAAGTGTGGCTTTCATCCAGGAATATTCCCTTGCACACCGTATGTAAAAAAAAAAACTTGCACCCATTCATTATTGGCCCATTCACTGTCATCAAAATCCCTAGTTCGGTGGCAGCATACAGGATAATCCATAATAGTGAAACTGTGCATTATTATAAAAAGTATATTACTGCCTTAATTCAGCAACTTTAACAACAACTAACCTATAAAACGAACAGTAGGGACCAAAGTCAGTCAGTCTAGTGCCCCCCTATGGGTTTAAAATGCCTCCTCAGTTATGACATCCTAGCGCCAGGCCTGCATTTGCTGCAAGTAGACATATAGAAACAGTGTGTATGTTAAACCAATGTGTGTATGTATGCGTGCACTGCAAACTTTGTAACAGCATTTGTGTGTGACTCATCATTGCAGAAAGGCTTGAATAATCCCCACAATATATACATCAAATAACCTTACTTGGTATTTTGTCTCAAACTTAATCTTTGCTTCATTCGCATCTGTCTCGGACTGCTGTTTATCTGACATGACACAGCAGGAGCCGTTTAAAGTGTTTTTGATTTTTCTCTGTTTTCTTTGATATCCAAACTAGATATCCAAAGATATCATTGGTGAAACAGGACATGGTCATTGTCAATAAAATGGCTTATTTCTCTGGTTTTGAAAATTATTTGAAACATTCGGTATAGTGTAAGAACATAAGACAGATAAAAAACAGATAAAATATAAAAACACAAATATTTCCATACTCAGGCTTGAACCCCTTAACTGTCTGCCACAAAATAAGAATTTACACCTCAGAATCGTGTGTGAAATATGCATATTACACATTAATGTACTTAAAAATGTCATGTACGACAGTTAAGGGAAAGCAAAAACAGACTTATTAAAAGAAACACTGGTTACTTACTCTTTGATGATGGGAACAAGTTGGGTTCCAAGATTTTCACAGTAGAACCAACGCTCAAACAAGACTTCCGTACTATTAGCCACAAAGTATCTAGAGTAAAGAAAAGTAATCTAGAGTAAAGACAACTCTGTAATACTTTACAACATGGGTGCACTGATATGGATTACATAATGCTTAACTAATGCACAGATAATTATGAGTTAATGTATAACTGATGATGAGCTTAGCAATTTATTAATGAATACTGCATTAACAAGAAATGAATATTCCACATGGTTCATATATTAAAGAGCCTTTATTATGCATTATAAAATACTTTATTTTGGTTTTGGGGGTCTTTAACAACAGGTTGACATGCATGCAAGGTCAAAAAACACCTTCATTGCCTTATAATATGCATTTATTTTTGCGCAATTATCCCAAAGACCCCCATATGATTTGAAGTTGTACTCTCAGGCCCCGTTTACTCTAACACAATTTAGTTTTAAAACGCATACGTTTTGCTTCCGCCCACGAGCCCTGAAAACGAAGCAATTTGGAAATGCTAAAGAGGCCGTTTTGGTTTTAAAATGCTGCTGCTCCATGTCGGTGTGGATGGGGAAAAACGGAGACATCTGAAAACAGAGGCGTGGCTGCTGATCTGATTTTTCCTCATGGCTAGTGCACAAAGTTCAGTCATGCGCCCTTTTCATAAGTTTAGACTTTGCCAGCTTGCTATGGAAAACAAACTCCCGAGGACACATAGAGTACATTTTCAAAGGGAACAGTGTACTTTATAGCATCATTCACATCACCCTGGCTACGTTTTTTCACTATCTTAACAAAAAAAAAAAAAAAACATGATATAAGGAACTGCCTATTTTCATTTTGATATTAACAACTTAACAGACACCAAAAATGTTAAAGCGGCGTGTAGCTACATATTTATATGAGCGTCATCTTCACTGTATGCATATTAATAACAAAACGGAGCCTATAACATTACTGCCTCCTTTGATTTTCATTGAATAATATGAAACATACCCTGTCTCTTTTGTTGGATATCAGTATAAATAATCAATAATGGCCATTATGAAAGTATAACATACAATAAGCTTATAAAAATATAGGGAATAGAGGCAAGCAATCAGTCAAATGTGCAGAATCAGGTTACATAAATTAATATATTAACTTGGCAGCACGGTGGCGCAGTGGGTAGAACAATTGCCTCACAGCAAGAAGGTCACTGGTTCAAGCCTGGCTGGGCATTTCTGTGTGGAGTTTGCATGTTCTCCCCATGTTCGGTTGGGTTTCCTCCAGGTGCTCTGTTTTCCCCTACAGTCCAAAGTCATGCGATATAGGTGAATTGAATAAACTAAATTGGCCTTAGTGTGTGCAAGAGTGTGTGGGTGTTTCCCAGTGTTGGGTTGCGGTTAGAAGGGCATCTGCTGCATAAAACATGTGGTGGATAAATTGGAGGTTAATTCCACTGTGGCAACCCCTGATTAATAAAGGGACTAATCCAAAAATAAAATTAATGAATAAATATATTTTCTTATGTTTGCGCTCAGCCAAAACACGTTACCTGAGAGCAAGTAATACATTCCAAAGACCAAAGAGTCATTAGATAAAGACAAGATGAATTAAATATCACATTTAACAACTATAGCGAGATGAAATCCAGCGGAAGATCCTTGGTGAACTGTCCGACGTGCGCTGCTCTCTTCTGGGGAGGTATGCTCAAAGCACCGGCTGACTGCCTGGAGCTGAGACGTGCGCAGACGCTGCAGCACATGCCAGAATGTGCGTGTGGTCACATGATGTGTGTTTTCAGCGGTGTAGTGTGGACGGAGAGCTGTTCAGAAATGCTAGGTGAAACATCAGTGTGGATGTGGATCGTTTTCATTCATTAAAACTAAAACTTATTAGTGTAAATCCTCAGTGGATTGCAGCTCGAAGGGCATTCATAAAATATGTCAGAAAAATTTGCCGTTTTTGTGAAATTGTACACAAAAACCCAAAATCAAAGGTAAATCTGTGCTGGTTTATGCAAGCAACAAGCAAGCGACAATCACACAGTGTAAGTTATTAAAAAAAATATTTGAGAAAATTACTGACGTGTCGTTGTAGCCTGTGAAATATCTGGCATGTACATATCAGCAATGACTAGGCCCACACAGAATTAATTTCAGTAATATTTTTCAGTAATATTATTGACTAATATGAAAATATTAGTCTTATAAATATTAGATTTATTTACGATACAGTTTGTACAGTAATATTTTAGTAGATATATTATATGAGAATTATTATTTACTAAATAAGTGGATCTAATTGGATTTGCATTGTAAACATTAAATACAAGATAAAAATGTATTACTTTTTATTTCATATGTTAAGGTTTTAGTTATGATACTCCCAAAATAATCCTACATAAATCCACAGATTTATAACAAAATTCCGCGCAGAAATAGCAAGAAACATCCGCAGATTCCGCCTGGCCCTAGCAATGACCAACAGCCAATGAGAGAGCAGGATACAGGTCAGTGAAGAGTTCATTGAGGAGTCATAAACCACAAAATTATAATTAATAAGCTTTACAATAATATTACACAGAAGCAAAGAAACAATTTAGAGTTTAGATTCTCTGCCCAAGCCCAAACTCGCAGTCTTGGTCGGGCCGTTATTTCCTGCCACTATTTTTGTGTGTTTTTGTGTTTTTGTGTTTTTGTGTGTGTGTGTGTGTGTGTGTGTGTGTGTGTGTGTGTGCGTGTGTTTCAAATCATTTCTAATTAGGTAGAAAGCTTTGCCATAATTAGATATGAAGAGTTAGGGTTAGGGTGCAAAATCCTTAAAGTGCCATCTGGAATTTTCTTCTATAATTTTTCTCTGCTTCTTATGTTTATATTCAGTTATTTCATGTCATTATAGTGAAATTACTGAATCAAGACACAAGAGTAAGAGAAAAATGCTAATTTTAGAAGAAAATGTCAGATAGCATTTAGAGGTTTTTGCATCTGAACTCTTCATATATTATACGAATATTTTAGCAGAGTTAGCATAAGCAACATGTGTGGGTATACAAAGTTGCACAATTCGCAACACGTGCCATACACAGCAACACTCTAGCTCCTGCAACAGCATTTCCTCCACTGGCACACATTCATACTGAACACGCAAGCAGAGCGCATATGTAGAGCAGAAACAGTGCATATAATTCAGTGGATCCTATTGATGCATTTCTTGGGTAAAATTGTACTTTTTACTGTCATTCATTGTGATTTTGGTCAATATCAATGCACTGTCACTTTAATTGAGCGTGAGCAGTGGTAAAAATAGACCCAGCACCGAAAGGATTGTGGCACTGCAGCTTCAGCTGTGCTCATGCTCCACACTGACGCCCTGTTTCTGTGTGCGGTATGAAAGATCTAATCTGTTAACATGGACGCCGAAAAAAACACACGCTGCTCAGGCTCTGCTCACACGTGCGGTATGAAAGAGATGATAGCAAAAAAAATGGGGACTTCCACAATGAACAGACACATGAAGCAGAAAGGCTGATAGTCAGGCCTCAAAGTCCTCTACGATCCATTCTGAATAAACAAACAATGCAATTTACATGCTTCATCCTTGTTCCATTATGCATCAAGATAAATCTAAACTAATTTCTGTAGTTCAAACAATTCAGAATTGTAGTTGAGAACATCTGTTATAAAGGCGGCACACGTATTAAAAATTATTTGTGTTTAAACGGGCTCAGGATCATAATTATAGTTAAAGGTGCAGAAAGTGATCTGCCAAAATGCTAACTAGTTAGCATAATATCTTTGACAAACAGTCACACCCCTGCCGTCCAAAGCTACACCTCCTGAAACACGAATGCGCGCATGACAGCAGACAGCCCACTAGTTCATGTCATTCGTCGACGGTGTGCAGGAATTACACTTATTACTAAGCCATACTTACATGCTATTTAAGATTGAATATTTAAAGTAGCATGGTAAACTATATAGGGAGCGTGTCACAGGCTGTCATTTTTTAAATATGAACCAATGTAATGTTAATATGAAGCCAACTTCACCTCAGTAAAGCAGCCTAGGCGGAATAGCGCTATTTACTTATGTTTTGTTGTTGAACTAAATAAAAATCTACATTATCTATGCTGTAAAAGGTCCCTCGTGAAACTGAAAATAGTCACATCGGTTTATCGCCGGAAGATTTCAGCGGCTGAACAACACTTTTGAAACATAACATTACCTGTCAAAAAGAAATACTTTAGCCATGGTGTCGTCTTTCCTCCAGCGTGTAAAAGTTACTTCAATATAGATTCAGGATTTTAAAAAGTTTTGATTTTACATTTGATTTTATCGCTGTGATCTCATGTGTCTGGTGTGCACATGAACGCCCGGGCACGCATCTGCAGATGCACAAATCAACATTTGTTGACAGACAGTTTGGGCTACTTATCGGAATTATGGGAGATGTCGGCACGACAATGTTTATTTGGATGAACATTTTTTCGTTTTATGCCTTACCCAGAATATAAAGACACATATAAATACATTTAGATCATTTACTTTAATCATTACTATTGGAATGTTAAGAGACTTTCAACCAGCACAACAAAAATTGTAACTGAAGACAATCACCAGGCTCGGACAAAAGGTGCACGGGGGGGTCGGATTTAATTTCAGGGATCAAGATCTAAAACAATTACTTGATCAGCCACAGCAGCAGCAAATTATTTATTGACCTCCACCTATTTACATCACATTTAGTCATTTAGCAAGTGCTTAGTCCGAAGCAACTGGAGAGACATTCAGCGATTCAACAAGAAAAGGCAGTACACAAGTTTTAATTAAACAATTTAGCTGTGCCTAAGTAAGAGGAAGTGTGTTTTTTTAGAGAAAATAGTGTTTCTATAGGTGGTTTGTCACTCACCTGTGTGAAGCACACTTCATAAATGCAGTGTTGGAGTAAGAACGTTTCCAGTGAACATGTGCAAATGTTGGTTAAAGTGTCACAGAAATGAAAAACTGTGTTTTCTACAGATGGTTTGTCAAGCCCACTTCCCTGTATAAGGTATACTCAGAATTGGTAAAGTTTTGGGGTTGTTGTGGGGTGAGGTGGGGAAGACAAGAGAAGAGGGCATCCTGGTTTTGCTCACAAGGGGTTCAAGTGAGACCCGGGGTTGGGTTTTAGTTGTCGTTTGAATAATACTAGTAAATCAGCACTCCATGTGGGAACGGGAAGATAATTCCACCAGCGTGGAACATTGAATGAAAAAGTTTGGGAAAATGAGAATTGTTTTTTTACAACTGTAATGAGTTGAAGTACAACAGAGTTGAAGATACAAGTGCAATTTATTAAGAGAATCATCAAACAGGCAAAGGTCAAAACGGGGACAAAGTAGTCACAGTACAGGCGAAAGTTCCAGCATAAACAGTAAAACAAAGCAAAGGTCAAAACATGACAAGGCAAGACGAGGAAAACGACAAGAAGGGATAGAGGGCCAGGTCCATGCAGCATGCAGCCTGGAGTTGCAGAGGGCCTGGAGTGTGGAGCTGCAGCGGACCTGGAGTGTGGAGCTGAAGTAGGTCTGAGGACTGGTGAGTCAGGAGGTTCTGGTTCAGGAAATACTGGCAGTTCAGACAACCCCAATAAGTCAGAAGGCTTAGGGTCAGAAGACACTAGACGTTCAGACAACCCCAGTAGGTCAGGAGGCTTTGGTTCAGCAGACACTGGTGGGTCATACAATCCCAGTGGGTCAAGAGGTTTTGGTTCAGGAAATACTGCCGGTTCAGACAACCCCAGTGGGTCAGGAGGCTAAGTATCAGAAGACACTGGCAGTTCAGACAACCCCAGTGGGTCAGGTTCAGGAGGCACTGGTGGTTCAGGAGGCACTGGCAGTTCAAACAATCTGATAATGAGCTGATCAAACGAGATCTTAAGAAGTTGAAACTGCGTCCCTGGATCAGGAAAGTCAGTCACAGAACATGACTGAAAAGCAAACTGTGGGCTCTTCTTGAAGATTAGATTGAGTGAGTCATTTAGTTATTATTTTTTACTTGGAACTAAACTGAAATAACACTTAGAGAGTTAATGACAAAAGAAATCAAAGTGATGCATACGCGACTGGACAAAAGAAAAGTAAGGAACTCAATGCAACTAATGTAGTCGTCTGCAATCACATACTGACACCTGTCCATCGGCAATAAGAGTCCCCGGTAAGCTCGACCAATTATAGGGTCGCACCGTTATTTGTGGGTCATTTGCATCATGCTACTTGCATTATATTTGCATTGCCTCACACAATGAACATCGTATATATTTCTATATGATGTAAAAGTAGTCAAGACAAAGAACAACAACACAGTGTTGCTTCTTTTTCCTGTAACAAGAGCACAGTGGATAACAGTAGATCTAATTATTATTATTATTATTATTATTATTACTATTATTATTACTATTATTATTATTATTATTATTATTATTATTATTATTATTATTATTACTATTATTATTACTATTATTATTATTACTATTTATAACTGATTAATGTTTATTTTCTTATTAAATCTTAATTTGTGTATTTCTTCATCTTATTTTGTGCTTGGGATTAAAAAAAAAAACTTTTTCTTGGGGAAAACCTGATGTGCCCAACCTCACCCAGACTCTGCCTCCAGCAGCCCCCAGGTAAATTGAGTTTGAGACCCCTTCCCTAGATAGTAATGCAGTGTGAAAACAACAACAGTCTGGTGATTATGAAAATTATGGAGTGTGAACTCCAGTCCTGTCTGTGCCTCAACAAGTCATAACATAATGATACCCTAGCAAATCATTAGCTAATGATAAATTTAAGTAGACAACTGGCACTTGAAAGACATGGCTTTGACCTGTTGTGGTAATTAAAATGAATGTACACCATTAGTTAATATAATATGTTATTAGGGGATTAATACATTAAAACACAATTAACTATAAATCATTAATAGATTACTTCATGTATGAATCATGTAGAATGTTCATCTGTTGCTCAAGCAGTAACCATAAATAAATGGTTTAATTTCATAAATGAACCAGTAATTGTATACCATAACCTATGATCATCTGTACATCAGATAAGCATTATGTAATGCATACCAGTGCACCCATACAGTATATTTGTAAGAGTGGACGAACAAGAAAACCAAATATAACACAAAATTATAAAAGAAAAGTTGACACTGTAGAATGAGGGTGACGGAGTAGTAAATTATCATACCTAAGGCCATCTGTTTCTTTGTGAAGTCTCCTCCGCTCTACCACCAGCCCTACAGTATTTGCCTGTCTCTGAGGAGAATGGGGAATTCGTGCTGGAAGCAGGAACATCTGAAAATGGTAGAAAAACATAGATTTAGCATTGGCTAAAATAGATTTTGGGACAATATAATATAAAACTGCAATCAGATCAAACAGCAGAGCAATTTCAGTAGTTACACACAGACTTATTCAAATGATTCTTACCTCACCTTCTCGAATATGCACATCTTTATGTTTGCCATTCTCTATCACCTTCAAAACCATGTCACCCCTCACCTGGTAAAAAAGCTGAAACGAAGTTTGTGAAAGTGATATTATTACCAATCATTAGAAATATAATGTAAAATTGTATATCTATCTGAAAGAAACAGTGTTGCCAACTTTGTCACTATATTTAGCGACTTTTCGGACCCCCCTAGCGACAAATTTTCAAAAAAGCGACTAGTGACAAATCTAGCGACTTTTTGTGTGTTACTGGAGATTTTTATAGACTGTTGCTGCGTCCGAATTTGCATACTATCCATCCTAAATAGTATTTGAAAGTAGAATTAGTATGTTCTAAATCGAAGTATGTTTAAAAGAGTATGCCAAAGGTTCCTGTATAGTTCACTATTTCCGGTAAAAACTCGAAGTGTAGAATTGTCCATACTCTAACCGCTGATATTGCCCACAATACATTGCGCGTAGGACGTGAATTCCATTTAGAACTACAAACGCGGGTGAAAAGTGTAAACAAACTACAAACATGATGTATGTGCGAGAAAAACCATCAAGTAGAGTGGCTTCGGTAAAGATGTTTGTATGACTGTTAATTAATATCTAGCCCACTGGAACATGTTTTAATCGCGTTTTCTGTAATATTTCATCTGCAACAACAATACTGAACTTATATAAAGACGTGTTTGACTATTAACGTCTGAATGCAGAATTATCCAAAGACCTGAGGAAATTTCTCTGCATAAAACACTTGTGAATGGGAGATTAACCTGCTGCTGCTTCTCCAATAAGGTAGGGAATTAAATATGAAAGAAATGTGGATGATGTGTGGATGATTGACAGGGCTCGTAACTAAGCAACACAAAGATCTGTTAACGAGGAAGTAGTGTGTCCCAAAAGCTTGCATACTCTTCTGTTACACACTCAAAAGTGTGTACTGTTCCTTCACAAAAAAAGTACATACTTTTAGGGTGTAGTACAAGTATGTGAATTGGGACGCAGCATGTCATACTCTACTATCCTGACTCTAACGAGCGGCAGGTGATGCCGTCAGCCCCTCCCTCGCTTCAGAGCACTAACAGGCGACCCAGTCCTTGTACAGCAGTCTCTCTGAGTAGGGTTTGTCTGCAGACTGGAGTCAGCGAGTGGAGTTGCATGAGTTGCTAAATTGATGAACATAATAATACATCAAATGACTTGGTCTGGATAAATTTGCGTACAGATGGCAAATGATTTAGCACCAGCAGTGTGAGATATTTCCATTGTACAGTCAAACCGATCTGTTCTCCTTTAATTTAACAATTTAATTTGACCGTTTATTCTTTTCTTGTTCACAATCACAGATATTTTAGTGACAGTTTTGGAACTTGTCTGAGTTTATTATGTCTGGGAGATTACTGCAAATTCACTACACATCTATACTAATATACAGTATTCAAAAAGCAATAAATTTAGTTACATTGACAAGCTTACATAAAGCGTAGTGCAAATATAAATACCCCTTTATTAACCACAGGCTGTTAAACAAACAGAAACGGTAGAAGGTGATGACGTCGGTAATATGCAAATTGACATATGACATAATCTAGCGACTTTTAGGGCGGAGCTTAGCACCTTTTCATTGAAAATAGTTGGTAACAGTGGAAAGAAATGCTCTGCAATCAGAGCTGCAATACTGCAACATTTACATCATACTTTCTTTACAGCCTGTAGTGCACTGGTATAGTATCTCAACATAAGAAGACTATCACAAGACATAACATGAATATAATAAGTATAATATACTTGTAGTGTATACTTCAGTGTAGATGCTCAGCACCATTGTTAAAGACAGTGAATAGGAAGTGATACAATTGTAAATAATGTTCAGTTTGTTACACCGATCAATCATTCCATTTCCTGTAAAATGATCTCTGATTAATTAAAAGGAATCAATGATAATAACGTGTGATACGGAATGACAGTGTGATACAGAAGAAAGGAAAATTTGATTATACTCAACCCTCATGCATTCCTATGGTAATTTGTCCTTGATCTTCTTTTTGATAAATTTGCCTGTGTTAATGCTAACTGACTGCATATAATTTGCCTCAGGTGTGTATTTACACAAGTAGGGTCAAAGAAGTTTACTGAGCTTTCATTTTTATAATTTTTCCATTCAAAAACATATCTCACTCTTTTACAAGAATTTAAATTTTTTTTTACCGACATAAAAAGGAACTTTTATTTTGATGTAGTAGTTCAGAAGTTTAGTTTTCACGTCAAAGAAAATGCAGATTGGATTCGTCTGGTAGATTTTAGACAAAGTCTGAGTTAACACAGCTGTTCGCACAGCCAAACCTATAGATATATGGGGCTGGAGTCCTTTCAACAGAGCTGTAGAAGCTGTAGCTACAGAGCTGTAGAAGAAATAAAACTCTGTCTGATATGTATAGTTCTGTCCTTCAAGGACCTGATTGGTATTGTTTTTGTTTTTAGGAAAATATTTTAGGAAAATAGCAAATCAATTACTGACAAAAACCTTTAGTTAGCATAACATTACACATTATATTAATTACGTATTATATTATTCTGTCTGTGTTCATGCTAATATTAGGCTGGTTTATTGCATATTTGCAGATCTATTATAAATCAAAATAAATGTAAAAATTAATGCAAATTAAAAAAATGGTGTATTGTAGTCAAAATTTGTAAAAACAAAATGATAGTCAATATTGTTTGGGGAACACTAAAATATATTCAATACAAATTAGATCTTTGAGGCAGAGTTTCATTGCTTCATCACACAGACTTTGTCCTTATAGTGTTTCTGTAAACTATTGCAGTCCACGGACTATGTACTGGAGTTTGTGGTGGAAAATGTAATAATTAACAAGCTTTAGTGCATTTAAAGAAAATCTGCCAAGATTCCCACTGTCAGTATTAGATCCACTTTAAAGAACTTTAAATGAAGTCATTAAGCCATGATAAGCAATTCAACTCAATTGGTAGTTCACGAACAGCACCTTACCTCTTCTCCTTCCTCAATGTGATAATCTCTCCTCACATTTGGACCACCAACATACATAATATTCAACTGATAAAAAAACCTAAGACAAATGTGAAAATATATAAATTAATATTAAATAAAAAAGTGTGTGTATATATATTGATTATTGTATATAATATATATAATTATATATATATATGATTATTAATTACTTACATTAATTTGTTGCATACAGGCGGTAGGAATGAAGTCTCATTCTCAGCAATCCACTTGTCAATATTGACATGCATAGACTGGTTGGTCATTTTTCTCACAATCTTGTGAATACAGCTTCGCTTGGAATAATCTGTCTGAGTAAGCAACAAATTTGTGAGCAATGGTGTATTTCTTCAGGCAGTTTTGACAAACCACCTTTGAGTTACTGAATAATTGGGCGGTGCTATTACATACAGTATGTGACAATGAGGTTGAACTCCATGTTTACTCAGCTGAACAGTAATGCTAGTAGCCTAACAATACGGACAGCACAGCATAACTCACAAAAATGCATACAATTATTATTTATTTTTTCACAATTCCCAAACACTTTTGTCATTCATACTCTACAAGTGGAAAAAATTCAAAGGTTTCAGCACGTTTTTCACATTAGAGCTAGACCGTATGACCAAAATGTTATTTTACAGCATGAGGAAGTTTATTTCACGGTAACAATATCTTTGTAGATATAGTTATTCCAGAAAATCTGCAAAGAGGCTTTTTATAGTAAATAAATTTAAGAACTTGATCTTATTTGATTAGTATTTTATTTTTAACCTTATAAGTACAGTAAACAAAATATTACTTTAGATGAACAACAAATTCCACTGTATGTCACATTTCACAGTTTTACATGGACAGACATTATTATAAACATTTCTCAAGTAACATATTCTCCACAGCGTGCCCCATCAAGGCTTCGAGCCATTGTGATGGTTCATCCCCCGGTATACCCGTGTTTTCATTCGATGACAGCAGAGATCAGATGCCCACCACGACATCGGAGGGCGAGCTGTCATGTTCTTCTATACAGCTTACAGTGACATTTAAAGGTTTAACTAGGTTAATTAGGTTAACTAGGAAGGTTAGGGTAATTAGGCAAGTTATTGTATAACGATGGTTTGTTCTGTAGACTATCGAAAAAATATATAGATTAAAGGGGCTAATAATATTGACCCTAAAATGATTTTTTTTTTAAATGTAAATTTAAAAAAGAAAATAAATTTAAAAGGGGAGCTAATAATTTTGATTGCAACTATATATGAATATTAAAATCACCACCAATTAAAACAGACAACAATTGTCTGTGGCCAAAAAAATTTCGGATAAGAAATGAAATTCAAGTCGGTGTAGTGTTCTGTAGGTCTATATCCAGTTGCCAATACAGATTTAGATTTATTTCTTTTATTATACACTGAAACCAGTTAGTATGTAGTGATAATTTA
This sequence comes from Danio aesculapii, assembly GCF_903798145.1. Taxonomy (NCBI): domain Eukaryota; kingdom Metazoa; phylum Chordata; class Actinopteri; order Cypriniformes; family Danionidae; genus Danio; species Danio aesculapii. Next base: position 43,137,149 of record NC_079447.1, on the reverse strand, counting down.
TTTGGTTCGACTCAAATATTAAAATGAACAGTATTAATATTAATATTGAAATTTTGGTCACTCCTTTCTTAAGGTGTGTGTAAATAGCAGATTAATACCTCGTTTTAAATGGGGCACCAGCATCAGCTGTCGCAAAAATTAACAATCAAATTGTTAATTGAATTATACTAATCTAAATCTGTTTATTATGTGGCCAAAACAGAAGGAAAATGAGATTGTATGGGCCTTTTACTGTATTGTTAACACAAGGGACACAAAATTGTAATAAATTAGTATTTATTAACAAAAGAATAAACGAAGGAAACTACTAAATGTATTGTAAAAGTCCATCTATTACCCCAATGACGAAACTAAAAGTATGGTCTAAGGTTAAATCCAATTAGTCCAGTTGCCTACCTCACACTCATACTAAAAGTGCAGTTAATTTAGTCATTTCCATACAACTTGCTGAATCAGTGATTAAAAAGAAATTAAAAGGTCTTCATGCTCAATGAAATTTAAATAAAAGCCGAATCTAGTTTTTTCATGTTCATAAAAGTGAAAGCAACCGTGTGGTTATGCTGCTCTCTCATATAGGGGTGCTGAATATAGGCTAGGTACATGTCAATGCACCCTTATTTATTTAGAGGTCATATGTTGCGCGGCTCTGGGCGAATTTTATTTGGAGGGAAAATTATCAAAATGTAACATGATGATTGAAAATGATAGGAGGGGAAATAAAAATATATTTCAAATCTCTGTACATAACAGAAAAATAAACAATGATAATGCAACATTAATAGTGCACTTGTATTATAGTGGCACAAATATACTATTTTTGGACAGACCTTGTCAAAAGTGAGCGGGCACTTTCATTAATAAAAAATATAGCACTTAAATTATTTAATTTTTAACAATCAATTAAATTACAAAGCGGTTTTATATCAAAAGTTGATAATGATAAAAAAATGTACAACATTTTGATAGTAAAATATAACCTTTTAAGCAATGGCTGTTATTTGTGTCAGTTTTAAAACATTAAATAACGAAAACATCAAGTTAAATAAAAAACAAATATGAAACAACACATAGATATCAGTATATAAAGCATATAAAGCACTATTATATTTAGCAAAATGCTGCTCTTTTATCTTTGTATTTTTATCAATTTTTTTTATGTCTTCATAATTAACTAACAAGCTATAGACAAATTCCTGCTTGACGTTTTAGAAAATATTAACCGTGCCGAGAATTCTGGGCCGAGAACAGTTTGCAATCGTGCCGCGCCGTTCCAGGCTCAGTGGAGAAACAACCGTAACCATACTGTAGTGTTCTTAGAACGGTTTGGCAGATAGTGGAAAAGCGGCTTTGGGTTAGAGATGGATGAAGTACGTTGCAGCATATAAATCTTGATGCCAAAGTTCAGAGACTCACACACTGCAATGAGAATCTTCGCTACAAGATCCCAATGAGATTTTGCAACTTCCCCTTAAATACTCAATTCAGTACAAACAGCCCTAAATTCAACACAATAAGCTTTAAGCTTTACAAAAACCCTTGTCTGGTAATGAGTTGATGTGTAAACCATTTTCTTCGGAGTGGAGCAAAGATCTTATCAAAGTCAAAACCCAAATTCAAATAAATAAATTTGAATTATTACTAAGAAATATATTCCACTTTACCAATCCCACAGAGACATTTAAAAGGATACCAAACATGAAAGAGAAAATGATAGATTTACAAGATACACCATTGAGAACTTAGAGATTCTGTGTGGAACAGTGTTAGTGACCTGCTCTGGTGGAGAAGGTAAAGTAGAGGGCAGAGAGGGGGACTCAAGGTGGGTGATTGAGATAGTTGAACATCTGGTTTCCAAGCTAATCTTCTCGTGGTCTTGCCTCATGTAATTCCGTAACAGTTCTCTTGGTATCTCTCTTTTGTATTTGAGTGTTTGAGCTTTCAGCAGTGACATTACATTACACTGACTGAACTGATTCTAGATTTCTTCTAGTCCCGGTCCTTTTAAGTGACAGCTGTAGTTCTGAGTGTTCAACAATAGGAAGCAGTGTGGAGCTTGACTAGAGTGCTGACAAAATTAGTTTTTATTTCCATATTTGTTTTCCTTTTTAAAAGGTTCCGCTGGTTGAATGGTTTCAACTGACAGCAAACACAGAGTTATTATTAATAAGTTACATTTTAAAAGAACAAAGGAAACATGCTGTAGCATTGATTTAGTATGTATTTATCATGACCATTTGGCAGTGGAGACAAGCCTGATAGTTGACCCTAACCATACTGTGAACACTCAGTACTAGTATTGTGTAATACAGTGAAAATGATAGCTTCTGAATTACTCAGCTTGTTTTGATTGAGTTAACATTTCCCATTGTATTAAACTGCGCAGTAAATAATATTAAAATATTGAAACTTACCTTGAATGTGAAGTGGCAGCACTCGGAAAAGTAACAAAATATCTGAGAGGCAAAAAAAACAAAACAAATGTTTGTTACACAAGAGAACAACAACATGACAAAATCTGAAGGAAACCAATAGCAACTGGAATAGAACTGAAGATGGGTATTTTAAATGAGAATGAGCGATTAATTGGCTTTAGATATTCTGACCTCAAAGCTCAAAGTATTAAAACCATATGACATTTCTTCGATTTATTGCAAACAATGGTGTAGCCTACAATTTTTAATACATTACTTAGTTTATCTCAAAACAGCCCGCTAATCTACAGTTATGGTTGTCGAATGATATTGTGTGAGAACAACAATACGTAAGATTATTAACTTTAAACCTGGTTATGCGACGGACATCGTTTATGTTCACATTAGGGAACTCCTTAAACGCACGCACAGAAGACCTGAAGTAACCTTTACGGAAGCAACACAACACTCACGTGACGTCAAACTGTTTTTGTGTTCTTGAATCCATGGTCATGTTTTACAATGAACACGTTTTACATTTTTAACAATGCTACGGGTAACGTAAGAGTAAAACAGGTACAACTATTGAATAATATTATTATACATTGTTATGGTATGTAGTATAAACATTAAATTCCGGGGAAATTTTCGGACGCTCCAGTGGCGCAATCGGTTAGCGCGCGGTACTTATATTACAGTACGTAGCAGAGCCATGCCGAGGTTGTGAGTTCGAGCCTCACCTGGAGCAGTGTTTTTATTTTGCGAATTGCAACTTGTAAATGCAACTACCATCATTACACTTGTAATTACATACTTTCAAAATGAATACACAACAATAAAATAAATTACCTATGCGTTATGGAGAGTTTAACAATAATTAGGCCAGGGGTCAGGAACCTTTTTTCAGCAAAGAGCCCCTGATTTTTTTGGCACATGCATTTTTTAAAAAATAGCCATTGGGGGTACGCACACACGCATACATACATATATATACATACAGTAGAAGTCAGATTTATTAACCCCCCCCCCCCCCCCCCCCCCCCCCCCCCCCCCCCCCCTTTGAATTTTTTTCTATTTTAAATATTTCCCAAATTATGCTATTAGAGCAAGGCATTTTTCATTGTATATCTGATGTTTTTTTTCTTCTGGAGAAAGTCTTATTTGTTTGATTTCGGCTAGAATAAAAGCAGTTTTAATTTTTTAAAAGCCATTTTAAGGTCACAATTATTAGCCCCTTCAAGCCATATATTTTTTTAACAGTCTACAGAACAAACCATTGTTATACAATAACTTGCCTAATTACCCTAACCTGCCTAGTTAACATAATTAACCTAGTTAAGCCCTTAAATGTCTCTTTAAGCTGTATAGAAGTGTCTTGAAAAAGATTGTCAAATATTATTTATTGTCTTCACGGCAAAGATAAAATAAATCAGTTATTAGAAATTAGTTAATAAATATGTTTGCCAATTTCAATGACATGATTAAAAAATGCAATCTTCAAAAATCAGATTGTTTTCGATACCTTCAGGTTCATCACTTTATTCAGACCCAGTGCTCTGTATTCCCTCAAATGCCTGCTGAATCTGGACTGGACTTGATTTTAAAGACCCCTGTACACCCCAAGGGCCTCATTTCATGATTATGACATTCCGTAACATAACGCTAGAGAAGATTAAAATGGAATGGATAGAAGAACTAGGAATTATTATTTTAAAAGAAGCTTGGGATAAAGCAGTTGAAATTATAAACAAGACTTCATCATGTGCGCGGCTAAATCTGATTAAGATGAAAATTCTTTACCGTATTCACTACAGCAAAACAAACTGGCTAAAATATGCCCCAATATAGATGAAACATGCGATCGTTGTAACTCAGGCAAGGCAGACCTAACCCATATGTTCTGGTCATGTGATAAACTGATACGATTTTGGTGTTTAATATCTGAGATTTTAAACTCAACCTTCAATATAAGAATTCAACCTAATCCTTTGTTTGGACTACCAAATGAGGACATGCATATAACCAAAGAAATACAAAATGCCTTTGTAATGTTAATAGCCAGAAGAAGAATTCTTATAGAGTGGAAATCATCAATGCCACCTAAACTGTCACTTTGGCTTTTAGTGATGTAATGCTATTTTTGAAAACAGAAAAAATTAAATATTTTCTCAAAGAATCCACCAAAACATTTTTTTAAAACATGGGACCCTTTATTAATTCATATTGAGACTAATGTACTCCTCCAACCATGAATTCCCCCCAACACCCCATAGTTTTTTATATTTAATTTAATTTAATATTTTCTAGGTTATTTTATTCAATTCAATTATTTTCTTTTTCTTAATCATTTTTATTATGTTCATTTGTCTATCTCAAATTAGTGTGTGGTTTAAAAGAGCAAAAAACAAAACAAAAAACAAAACAAAAATACTTTTGTCACTGAATACCTGTAATGTATTGTACTTTTTATCAAAAACACAATAAAAAAAAAAAAAAGAGTTATTAAAACTATTATGTTTAGAAATGTGTTGAAACAATCTTCTCTCCAGTAAACAGAAAATGGGGAAAATAATAAACAGGGGAGTTAATAACTCTGACTTCAACTGTATATAGACTAAAGACCTATCTCTTTAGTAAAGCACTCAGTGCATCACTTAGCGGTGTGATACATGAATGGCTCCACACAGGTTTCTTCATCTCATTTATATACACTATGAACAGCAGCTACGCTAATTATTCTCTTTATTCTCTATTTCCACCTGGGGATTCTCATCCTGAGGCCCTCATACCATGCAGCGGCACTGATTTGATCCAAGACCAGCGATGAGATGATCCCAAGGTTTTCATAATCCTGGACCAGGCCGTATCCTGAGCAGCTGCTGTGGTGGTCATGGAGGAGTGGAGAGCTTGAGACTGATTCCTGTGATGCTCCAAGGACAGACGAGTCTTCGCTGAGGTCCGGCTTCCAGCCTCCGGTGCTTAGACTGCAGCTCTGCACAAGACGTTTGGCCAGCGGAGAAATGATCGTGCCCAACTGAGCCTGTTTCTCTCAAGGTTTTTTTTCTTCACTTTTGCCAATTGGTGAAGTTTTTTTTCCTCGTCGCTGTCGTCACTAGCTTGCATGGTTCAGGATATGTAGAGCTGTGCATCAATGGATTTGCTCTTCAGTGTTTGGACTCTCAGTAATGATTATTAAACACACTGAACTGAGCTAAACTGAACTGAACTTAAACTTTAAAAACTGAACTACACTGTTGCAATTTACTATGATCTTTTATGTGAAGCTGCTTTGACACAATCTACATTGTAAAAGTGCTATACAAATAAAGGTGAATTTAATTATATATATATACATATACACACACACACACACACACACACACACACACACACACACACACACACACACACACACACACACAAGCATAAGAATGTTGTTGATTAAGGAAGCATCTTTCTTACTGTCATTACAAGTCCAAAGATGATGTCATTCACATTAAAGATCCTGAGATGTGGAATCTTTGGGTTATGCCAGTCATAAACATCTGACTATAATGCATCCACATCCACAGAGTGAAAAACAAATGATCAGTCATTTCAATATCATCAGGAAACACATCTAGTAGACTCAAACCAAATCTAAGTATTAAATATTCACTAGATCAGTGTTTCCCAACCCTGTTCCTGGAGGCACACCAACAGTACATATTTTGGATGTCTCCATTATTTGACCCATTCATTTCAGGTTTTGGAGTCTCTTCTGATGTTATGATAAGATGATTCAGGTGTGTTTGATTAGGGAGAGGTTGAAAATGTGGACTGTTGGTGTGCCTTCAGGAACAAGGTTGGGTAACACTGCACTAGATTGTTATATCCCACTCAAAAATTTAAAATGAAGTTTTAAAAGAATCTAGTGTTCGGAGATAGAACTAAATATTTGAAATTTCCTCTAAGTATGTGAATAATATCTTTAGAGAATTTAGGTGAAATTGAGTTTTCTATAAACCACTAGAGAATATGCAATGTTACCTTTTTCTTCTGTTAAAAGAGAGTTTATTCCACTGTCACACCAACAATTATGGACATTAAATTATGCAAGTAAAATTTTGTGGACAAGAAATAGACAAATACCTTTATTAGAAAGTGTCTTATACAGGAACGCTATCCTGGTCTCATTAAAGGTAATTATATTTTCCAACCTTTTAATGAGAATTTAGTTAATAAAATTAGATGCAAATATTTGACATTTCCTCTTCCTCCAAAATACAAAGTACATTTTAAAATCACGTATGATATTTACCTGCAAAGGAGTTTGTGAGAAAAAGATTTAAGGTGAATTGTAATGTTTGCCAATACTGCAATAGTGATACTGAAGCTGTTGATATATGTGCCCTCCAGAAACTTGCGTTCTGTGAATGAACGTCGCCTCGTAGTTCCATCCCAAAGAGGGAAGAAATCACTTTCCCGAACTCTCACATTCAATCTGCCCAGTTGGTGGAATGAACTCCCTAACTACATCAGAACAGCAGAGTCACTTGCTGTCTTCAAGAAACGACTAAAAACGCAACTCTTTAGTCTCCACTTTCCTTCCTAATCTGCAACTGCCTCTCTGGCTATACCACTAACTGTTCTCTCTCTCTCTCTCTCAAAAAAAAAAAAAAAAAATTCTACTAATGTTTTGCTTCTTAGACTTTTACACACCTGAAACTTGTCTATAGCGCTTGTTCACTGCTGCTCTTATAGTTGTGTAAATTTGCTCCCTTGTCCTCATTTGTAAGTCGCTTTGGATAAAAGCGTCTGCTAAATGACTAAATGTAAATGTAAAATGTAAATGTTGAACATCTATTTCTTCACTGTAACTTGGTTAATCCTTTCTGATGTGGACAACTGGATATATGTTTCCTTCTATTTGTTGGGACATTGTAAAATTTGGAGTACATTTGAACAGCAAAGAGGATGACTTAACTACAAATTGTTAACTTATTTTACTTAAATTCTTCATTCATAAATGCAAAATATAAAAAAACTTTTTCTGATCTTTTATGGTTGCTGGCAAATGAACTAAAAAGGTGCACTACTGCCACCCACCAGACTGGAACGTGAAGCACTAATAATCATTCATTCATTCATTCATTCATTTTCTTCTCGGCTTAGTCCCTTTATTAATCTGGGGTCGCCACAGCAAAATGAACCCCCAGTATATGTTTTACGCAGCTGATGGCCTTCCAGCTGCAACCCATCTCTGGGAAACATCCATACACACTCATACACTAAAGACAATTTAGCCTACCCAATTCACCTGTACCGCATGTCTTTCGACTGTGGGGGAAACCGGAGCACCCGGCCGGAGGAAACCCACGCGAACACAGGGAGAACATGCAAACTCCACACAGAAACACCAACTGACCTTCTTGCTGTGAGGCCACTGCGTTGCCGCGCTTATAATCATTTTAGGAAAAATTAAAGGAAAGGCATTGAAGAGAAAGTGAGAGGGGGATGATTTTTTTAATACTGAGCCACTATCCTTGATAAATTGTATTATTACTTTGAAATTGTGCTACAGTATATCTTTACAAAAAATGTTTTTATACTTTTACTGTTTATTTTTTGATAAGCTCTATTCTTTCTTTATCCTGCCCCCTGCAACACATGTGCTACATGTGTTAATACATGTGCTATTGTTTCTGTTTGACCACAGTGAGTACATTTAACAACTTTGTTTCCCAATTTCAAACAATGATGGGTTTAACCCATAATGTCCTATATGCGTGTAAGCAGGGATGGGCAAAAATACATTGAAGTGTATTCTAAAATAACTACCAAATACCTCAGTTTCACATGTATCAAAATAAACTACAAAATAGAGCAGACACAACAAGTATCAAAATAAAAGACTGTATTTTGTATTTTGAAAATACTACAAAAGATTGAAGGTGTTTACATGAGTTGCTTATTGAATGTTCCTTTGATCCCGTTTTACATGTTATAGCACAATTCGTTAACGTCATTGCGTCACCGCGCTATCCACGTTTCCTCTTATGGCAAGCCTTTTTGACTTTTATTCATTCTCAGGTTATGTATTCTTGATATCAACAATTCAGTTCTTGATATCAAAAAGGTAATTGCTGACATCAAAAATGTAATTGTTAATATCAAGAATTTGAATTTTTGGTATCAACAATTACATTTATGATATCAACATTTACCTTTTTGATATCAGGAATTGAATTTTCACTAGTAAAATGTCACCATAGGCTGCCATTCCAATTTAATTGTTGATATCCAGAACTGATTTCCTCCAGTTGAAATGCAATTCTTGATATCAATAATTTAATTGTTGATATCGGGAATTAAATTGTTGATATCAAGAATTGCATTTCAACTAGTAAAGATGTTCATTATTGATATCAACAGTTGGTTTGTCACTAGTGACAATGTTAATTTCTGATACCATCAATGTCATTTTTACTTGTGAAATTAGTGATTTCAGATATCATAAATTACTTCCCTTATTGCTGATATCTAGATATATCTAAATGCATATAGAAATACATTTTTAGATCACTAAATACATTTTAGATTTGACATTTTTAGCTGGTCATGCTGGAAAATGACCAGCTAAAACCAGCTTTACAAGCCTGGTTAGGCTGGCCATCTCCCAGCCTGACCAGCTAAGACCAGGGAAATAGCTGGAAACCAGCCTGGAAATGGCCAAAACCCCTCTAAAACCAGGCTGGTCAAACAGCTAAAACCAGCCAACCAGCCTAGGCAAAGCAAAGATGCTGATGCATTGTACACTATACTGTCATTAAATATTACAGGTCTTTGCATTGTGCAGTATACCATTTTTAATGATTGTTGACTTGCTGCCAAGTCTACGCATGCCATTTGTCTGTCATTTTCTTTATGCGTGTTGTATAATTGCACCAAGCATTAACCACCTTCATCAATATTAATCGATTTTCTGTTCTGATCTGAAGCGTAGGCAAATAACTGAGAAAGCATCAATCAGAGGACATGTTTATGATGTCATCATGTAGACTTCTTACAAAGTACTTTACAGTATTTTAAAAACACAACACACTAAAGTATTTTGATACAAAATATTAAGCCATTTTCATCAACCCCATAAAATACAAATGACAAAATACTATTTTGTATTTGAAATACATATTTGAAATCCATGTATCATAAATACTGCCCATCCCTGTGTGTAATGATATTATCCTTCTTTCTACTCCTAAGTTTAATTCTTCCTCTTCTAAATTGCTTCTGTATATAGATATCTGCACTTAGTTTCACAGCTCATTGCCTTGCTTCATTGTTAGTTTTCATGCATTTTTCATTCGTTATTGATGAACTCCCTCATTTTTCCTTTAATATCTCCCTTGATAAAATCTATTTGTACCGTAATCCTGATTTAGAACTTGTTTAGCTAATTTATCTGCTATTTCATTATCTTTCACTCGTACATTGGCAGGAATATCACCTTGCTTTCACTGCTTACTCTTAGAAAACTTGCAAGTCTTCGTAATGTCTTGCCTGCACTGTAAAAATAAATCTTGGGGCTTCAAATTTTCATTTAAAAAACTGATCATGAAAAATAATGTGCATATTTTTGATCAAATTTGATATTCTGGCTTTGTTATAAAATATTGGGAAATTTTCACAAATTAAACCAAGAGATGAATTTCACTTTTCTAAGCAAACCAGTGCAATTATCAGACTTAATTTGAGGAACGACCTAAGCTAATAAAATTGAGGAAAGATGGCTTCATGTTCATCTTAAGAAAAATGACTCCATTATGCCGATTTGATGGAGATGTTTGCATTTCAATCTCAACAATGGCAGTGATCAGACAACATTTTGAAGAGCAGACCAACAGTGAGCATGTTAAGAGGTAAGTATTAACAGCAGGGCTTATTGTGCAGGAACAAGCAGGATCCAGCACCTCCTTTTACAGATTTTTTCACCTCATTTTAACCTTAAACAACAATCAATATCGATGAGGTGACTGGTACAGAATGTACAAGTTTTGTACTTGCTTACTCACTCTTTTTCCTTTGGCTTATACCCTGTTGACACTCCAAAACATTACATTGTGGCCTACTGTATGTGCTGTTGGACTTATTTAGTTAATACTAATAAAAGGTTGCAGGTTTGATTCCTGTTTCGGGCAGAATTAGAAGGGGAGTCCTCACTCTCTCCATCTTCAATACTGAGGTACCCCTGAGCAAGATACCTAAAGAATAGCTATCCACTGCTCCTGGTGTATGCTGTGTGTGTGTGTGTGCACTTCAAAATCAGAGGACTAATTTCAAGTACGAGTAACCATACTTGACAATACTCACATCACTTAATTGATGGCAGCCCAGCGGTCTATTTGCTAAGCAGACAGGTTTGATTGCCTGTTTGATTGCATCCATATCAAGGAGGAACAAACAAACAAACAAACACTTTACTGCTTTAAAAACAGTTAAGCTGTACAATATAAATACAATACTTTCACAATATGTTGTGAAGGTATTTCACAGCTAAGGAAAGTAAAATATTATTTTCACAAGCTTCACAAAAGTACAGAAGCTATCCAAGTCAAATTAATCCAATATATTTTATTTTAGTAAAAACATAAAAAAAGGTTGTAGTCATGCCGGCATGCAGTTTTGCTCTTAAATTGGAAAATCAGTGTAAGGTTAAAATAAATTCATAATTCACTTAATACGTTAACCTGTATCTTACACAGTCATTTAAGATGTTGTAAGAAGTTTCTGCGCCAGTGATGATCTCTCTTTCAGCAATGTTATTTTGGTGTATTTGAGGGTGGCTGAAAACTGGGGCAGTGCAGGGAGGGTTTCCACTGAACGCAGAGCCACCAAGGTATTATGGTTTGCAATAGCTGATAGCCTGTCCTGTTCTGTGGTGCTTATACCAGTTGACGTCACTCTTAAGAGGGTAGAGAGGTGTCTGTGCAACATCTGTGCCCATAACAAAGGCTCCGCCCACAGGTTAAGATCGCCTTTCTCAAAGAGGAACTCTTCATCCTGGATAAAGAAATGAATGTGGGAAAAAAAATTGATTTAGTATAGAAATGGATTAAATTAATTTATTTCCTTAAAATTCTACACACAATACCCCATAAAGACGATGTGAAAAAAAGATTTTTTTAAATCATTGCAAATTTATGAAAAAAAAACATGTCCATAAGTATTCACAGCCTGAATGTAGTTGCTTAGATTGGATAGTGCTAAATTTATCTAAATTTATTCATAAGGATAGTGCCTATTTTTAAGTATTTATAATTTCTGATAGTGTGTGGGCGGCCATTAGCCTGTCTTTGAGCAAAGACAGTTGACGATGTTCATCCACAAAATGATGACAGAGATGCATAATGAGCCCTAAGAGAAAACCAGCAAAATTTCAAACTACAGCTGATCAAATCATTATTAAATAGGTAAATGACTTTCTAAGTCAATCTCTCTCTTTTGTATGTTGTAGTGCTGTATTTACCATAGTAATATTGTGATCTCCCGTTTGCAACAGAGAAATACTGTGAGACATCTCTGTAGATTGATGGCATTGCATGCAATTCAGCCTTATAATCTTAAAATGTGAGCAAAATCACCTGTTTTGTCATTACTTTAGACATTACGCTAGTGAATCATTTAAATACTAGCTCTAAAATGATATTGGTGAATTAGTAACGGCTTCTGCTGTTCTGACGTCAGCTGCAGATGTAAATGAATGGCACAAAAAAGTAGTTCCTCTTACAAAAGGGTTTTGAGACTGCAGGGTTTTCCCACCTGCAGCTTTCTTTTATGAGTGCACCTGCAGTGGCCCGTTTCCATTGAGTGGTACGGTAGAGGTTCGGTAGACTTTTATGGCTGTTTCCACGGTCAAAGGATACCTAAAAGCGAATTGTACCGTACCCCTTTTTGGTCACCCTTTGCAAAGGGTACCAACAGGCCCAAAGGGTGCCATAAGGCAGAGCTGAACGCTATTGGTTTACAGAGATACGTCACTCGTAGAAGCAGGAGAATGAAAACAAAGGAAGCCATTTTTAAAAACACAGCAGAGACATTCAATGGTAATAATAAATACATATAATACCAAAGCCATGGTCGATTCGAGCTCAAACAAACCTTGTCGTGGTCTTGATGTACAGCCACAAAGCCAAGAAGAACAAAATATGCCTTGTCCTGTTGTTGTTTTAGGAGACCGTCTAAAAGTGAGAGCGGTTTCACTTTCTCCAAAGAGCTTGCCGCAAGTCTATATTTGAAATAACGAACTCTTTGAGCTCATATTAATAACATGATCATTTAAGCGCTCTGATAACAGATCCTTTCAGAAAGAGACCAATGCGAGAGTGAAGTGCAGAAAAACAAAGGACAAGCTGGAAAAAACAGCAGCAAATGATGCTTCTGCAACCTAAAACATGAACAAACTGCCACGTTTAACTATTATCATCACCTTTTGGACTATTATGAACTCGGAATGATGGAATTACTTTGTAACAGAGGTTACATGTGTTGCTGAAGATTAAAGACACAGATGAGAGGTTTGCACTAACTGTAGGCTATATTTTGTGTTGTTTTTGAACTCAAATAAGGACCAAATGTATGCTGTGTGTAGTTTTTCTGTAATAGATAACATATAAGAGACTGTAAGGGTCTGTATGTGTTCATATATGTGTCATTTATTTATTTATTTCATATAATTGCAGACGTTACAGTAGGCTGTTTTCAGATCATTGATCTGCAGTTAGAATCAAATCATGTTCATAGAAAGGTTAGTAATGTCCATTTATTTAAGTATTTGAATGTATAAAGCATCTGTTTTGTGACGAGTGCTTCTCATATGATATGTATAAGACCCGTACGGCTTTACTGTGACATTTCCTCGAGCAAAAATTTTGTTGTCTGAAACTTTCTGTCGTACACCATGCCCACTTTTAGCAGTGTACTGTTTTGGCAGTGGAAATGCAAGCTTGATAAAGGTGACCTATATCGACCCGTACCATACTGTACCTCTCAGTGGAAACGGGCCATTAGAATAGGGACTTCTGGACCAAAGAGTGTGAAGTATTACCCTGGTACAGTCAAATCTCTGATTCTCCTTAGTTTCAAATTTAACATCTTAATTTGACCGTATAATCATCTCTCCTGCTTAGAGAGCTTTTAGTGACACCAGTTTCTGAACTTTTGAAAGTTTGTCTGAGAGATTTTACTATAAATACACTGCACATCAACACTGATATACTGTATTCAACAATTAATTTGATTAAAGTGACATGCATGTATAAAAGTAGAACATAAATAAACGCTACTTTATTCAACCATAGAATATTAAACATAAACAGCTGGCTGCAATGATGTCAGTAATATGGAGATTGACGTATAATACCATCCTGCAACATTTAGCGACATTTAGAGCAAAGGTTAGTGCCTTTCCATTGAAAATAGTTGACTGTTGAGTTCATTAATAAACAGAGAGGATGCATAAAATGGAGAGAGAGATTTAGGCCCAATCCCAATTCTACCCCTTAGCCCTTCCCCCCCATTTTGCGTGTTCACGTGAATGCGTAGGGGTGTCCCAATTCTCTTTTTGTGTGAAGGCGTAGGGCTAAGGGAAAGGGGTAGATAACCCTTCAAACGAAGATTTTTCAGGACCACACTCGAAACCAAGGGGTAAGAAAATTTCCCGGAATACACCAGCCACAACGGCAGTATAGCTGCACCCGGAAGTAAGGAGATCCACAAATTAGTATTTTTTGTCATTATTACGAATTTTTACAACAAACAAGCACATGTTTTAATATATTCATAATCCCTTTCATGTTTTACCGTCATGCTAAAAACAAAACGTAAAAATGAAAAATAAAAATTCTAGAATTTAATAAAAGCTAAATTTCACGATCTATAATCCCTAATAATAACTCCTGTAGAGCAGTATGACAACATTCTGACACTCGATGACACTGAAAACCCTATCAGAAAAGTCTAGTGGCTGGGAATGAGCTTTTTACAGTGTCTGCTATAATGTTAATGTTGTTTTTTGAGTGTTTGCATAGATGAACATGGCCACTGTGTAAATGCCAGTATAGTTACGATCTTATTGCCACATTAGATCGTTATGATAACATAATAAATGCCTTCAGTGATTTCCTGAAGATAAATACCAAAAAATAACGCAACTGTAATAACTACAGCAGTCATGATCGTCTGATCTCATATGAAGAAAGAGATTGCGATGACATATGATGACGTGTGCAGGTGCAGTTCCATTCCTAAGGGGCTAATTTTGAAGCCCTTCCCCTTCACACTCGGTTTTAAGGGCCAAGGCGAAGGGGAAGGGGTAGGAGTACAAAAATAGAATTGGGATTGGGCCTAACTTTGTCGATGATTATCTTAAGTTCTGTACTGGAGGCAAAAAAACCAAACAATTATTAAGTAGTATGTTCTTTCACCAGCCCTGATGCATTCAAACTTTTTTTGTTTTGCAAAAACAAATATGTATTTGACTGCAAATACAAATTTCTGAAATAAAATATGGTTGAATTCTCTTCAAACTGGAGCCCTCATGCTGCACCTGTAAGCTGGTGTTTTTCATAAGATGTTTTATTTCATGCATGTAGTCTTCAATGTGCTTTTTATTATTTTATTCTATTCAAAACAATAGTTAGGGACGTGGCTAAGCTAAGGTCTCAACATGAATAATATCAAAGCGCTCCTTACCAAACTTGTTGAATCCTCACAACTTAAATCTGACTGTTCGTCACCCAGGAGCCACTCTATCAAATTCACCACACCAGCAGCAACCTGGCCCCACATTTGGAACAGCTGGCACAAATAACCAACCCCCATCTCCAGAGCAACTGGAGGAGAGACAGCACCCATTACAACACCTAGAATGTGGCAGAACACAGAAGTGAATATTTCCAGATGTACACTCAGAAACAACCAACAGAAGCAGTCATTAGTGCAGTACCCTTTCAAAACCAAAATTACTGTACTTTTTAGCTGCTACTATGTACATTTAAGGTACCAGTATGGAACCTTTAGGTATTAATATGTATTCTTTATGTACAACCCCAAATCAGAAAAAGTTGGGACAGTATGGAAAACACAAGTAAAAAAAGATAGTGATTTCTAAATTTACTTTGACTTGCATTTCTTTGCAGACAATACAACAGCACATTATTTAATGTGTTCCTCATGATTTTATTTGATTATTTTTAATAAACCTATTTCAATTTTGGCTCTTGCAACAGATTTAAAAAGAAGTTGGAACAGTAAAGCATTTACCACTTTGTAATGTTGCCATTCCTTTCAACAATTCCTACAACAATTAAAAGATGTTTAGGGACTGAAGACACCAAGTGATGAAGTGTTTCAGGTGTAATTTTGTCCCATTCTTTCTTTGGTCTTTGATTTCAGGGATACTACGTCCATATCTTTTACAGTCTATAGTATACAATATAGTAGTATATAGTATAGTATAGGAACGATGTGGTTTTGACCTGACTGATTTGAGACATATTTGCTGCTCTTCTGCACTGCTGACCCACACACCTTCATTTCAAGGGTGGCTGTTTACTGACCTCCCCAATCCATCCAAAACACTCTTTAAAATACCTCTACTTTTCAATAGTACCTGGCTGCAGACTTGCGCATGCAAGCTGAAAGATGCAGTGCCAGGCCCCGTTTACAATAGTACGTTTTAGTTTTTAAAACAGCGTTTTAGAATGAAAACGATCTGCGTCCACACTAGCGTTTCACCCAGCATTTCTGAACAACTCTCAGTCTACACCACACCACTGAAAACGCACATCACGTGACCACACACACACACACACACTTTGGCATGCGCTGCAGCATATCTAGCCAGATGAGAGCTGTTCTTGTCTGACTGTTCATCAAGGATCTACCGCTGGATCTAATCTTACTATATTTGTTAAACGTGATATTTAATTCATCTTGTTGTATCTATCTAATGACATATTCCCCAACTTTGGTCTTTTGAATTTATTACTTTTTCTCAGGTAACGTGTTTTGGCTAAGTGCAAAGATGAGTTAATAATTAATGTAACCGCGTACACTGATTCTGCACATTTGACTGTTGGTTTGCCTTAATTTCCTATAATGTATAAACTTATTGTACGCTATACTTTCATAATGGCTATTATTGATTATTAAAACTGATATTCAGCGAAATAGAGGGTGTTTTGTATTTTCACTGAAAATGAAAGGAGGCAGTTTTGTTATAGGCTCTGTTTTGTTATAACTATGCATACAGTGAAGATGACGCTGATTCAAATATGTAGCTTCACGATGCCCCCACAGTTCTGCTGTCTGTTAAGATGCTAATATCAAAATGAAAATAGTAGTTCCTTAAATCATGTTTTCATTTTATTGGTAAGATAGTGAAACAACGTAGCCAGAATGATTTAAATAAGGTTATAAAGTACACTGTTCCCTTTAAGGATTTACCCGACGTGTTCTCGGGAGTGTTTCCATATCAAACTTGTGAAGTCTGAACTTACAAGAAGAGGATGCAAGGCTGAACTTTGTGCAGGCTACTTAATATTGAGGAAAAAGCCCCAATTAGAAAGGCGAATGTCTGCAGCCATGCCTTCGTTTTCCCTTACCACACTGACATGGAGCAGCAGCATTTTAGAATGAAAACGGCCTCTTCAGCATTTTCAAAACGCTCCGTTTTCGGCGCTCGAAAACTCTGGCATAGTGTGAACGGATGGCGTAACAGTAGCAAAACTTAAGCGTTTTAAAACTAAAACGTATTAGTGTAAATGGGGCTGTGAGTGGTAGGAGTAAGAGCAGGGATAGATGTGTGCATTAAAAGCATTGCATGCAGTTTCAGCTTGCATTTGCACTCAGTCTGGGCACCAATCTTTAACTGATCTGAATAAGTGAGTGGGTGAGTGAGTGATGCTGTATTTTTCCTGATTAGACTATTTGCCGTCTGATTTATATTATTGTTCTGGGGAAATACTAGTAATGTACATAACCCATTATTGTCACTCTTCTCTTAGTTTAAAACAACAAGACCCAAAAATCAAACGTTGAACACTACATTTGCAGTAAAAGGTTTTTTTTTTTTTATCTTTCTTCCTTTAAAGCACATCAAGATTGCCCTACAAACATTATTGCTCTTATATAAAAAGTCCCCTTTCTCCTTATCACAATGACATACGTTCAACATTACGTGAGATATTGTAACCATATATTTAACAGAACGTTCCAACTGGGGTTTGAAAATTAATGAATTCTCAAAAATATAATTAAAATGGAATAAAAAATGAAAAATTAATGAAATCAACATAAAACAATGATTAATATGAAATACTTTAAATCATGTAAATGTATTCGAAAAGTAAATCCCCCTTCCCCCATAAATTCTGAACTTGTAAATGAGCCAGATATGGGCACTTAAACTTAATAAATGCTTAAAATAAACTTAAAATCTTAACTTTGCACTAAACATAGAACATCCCTCTAACACACGTGCATGTACCTGTACTGTGCAAATGTGCTGGAATGTAGGAGGTGAAGTTAGCAGCCCTGTCCCTGACATCCGCATCTTCATCCTGTAATAACGTAAACAGGCCCTTCCATAGCGCCAAGGTGTGTATGATACCTGGAAAATACACACACAGACAGAAAGAGCATAAGCTTTAGATTCCTACATACTTTTTCTTGCCCAAAGATGTACTCACCAAGAGGCAAGGTTGGCGTCATCAGTAAAGCGGGGACTGCCTTCACCAACACCTCTGCTGACATGAGTTTGATTTCTGTAGGCTGATCCTCACCACAGCCCTGCAAGACGAGTGCCCCCCATCTGTTTAAGTACAGCACTGCAGCCTCACTGTGCTCCTGATTTAAAACACAACCACATTACTAAATGAAGACTGACCATAATGTCCAACTTAGCTGTTTAGGAAGAAAAAAAGGTACTGTGGTGATACCATCATACACTGACATATCAGTTGGTAGTACATTCAAAGTTTGTATACATATACAATATTGTATGAATACCAAAACTGTGGTACTGAAAAGCTACTATATGATAATTTAATGCTTAAAGTAATGGCAATAAAGTGATTTACCTTGTTATTTTTTAACTCCGTTTCACTGCACCAAGGCAAAATTTTAATTAAAGGCTTACAGTTGATTGTACTACGTTGAATAGAGTACCATATGTAAATTTATTACGCATCAATTTGTACAATTAACCAGAATTGAGGATTAGGAATGGGACGATAACCGTTTTCATGGTATTCCACGTTTGAAAAAGTCAAGGTTTTAAAACCTCCAAAATTTTCTGCTATACAGAGCGCAAGCTCTGTGATTGGTCGGCTTGGTAGTGCTGACGAGAGTGGGCGGAGGTGAGGGCCGCGCAAGGAGGAAGGAGCTCTGGATGGAGACTGTTCTTCTGTGTGTGTTATGATTAAAGTTGTTGCACGTCCACAGATTCCTACCTCAAAATGGGCGAGTTTAAGCCACTTGTACATTAAGGTAGCGTTTAAAAAAAACAGCAAAGAAACTTAACACAGAGGAACAGAAACACCTACTGCCAGCTAGTGCTTCTGAAGTGTTATTGCACAGCAACAGAAACAGCACGCATAAGTATAAATGCACGGCTACGCACATTGCATGCGCCGTGGGTCACGCCGATCACTTGACGCAGAAGTATAAACCAGGCTTAACGCTGCTAACAGCTTCTCTGTTTGAACAGCGCAATACCGCATGCTTGCAGAGGCGTGACGTGGCGATGCGGAGCTGATTCTTAAAGGCGGGCCTTTAAGAGGAACTAGGAAGTATGACAGTCATTTCATGTTAGCTGAGTAGCTTTATATAATCAAAGTAAGATATATGAAAAAATGTGAAGCATGAGCACACATTGCTTTGCATCTTATAAACACAACCAAGCCTTAAAAATACACTGTGGACCACCCCTTTAAAAGTTTCTCAAAATAAAATATATTGTGTTCAAAGGGGAAAATTTTTTTTTTTTACCCAGACATTTAATTCAATTAAATTCAATTCACCTTTATTTGTATAGCGCTTATACAATGTAGATTGTGTCAAACCAGCTTCACATAAAAGGTCATGGTAAATTGGAACAGTGTAGTTCAGTTTTTAGTGTTTAAGTTCAGTTCAGTTTAGCTCAGTTCAGTGTGGTTTAATAATCACTACTGAGAGTCCAAACACTGAAGAGCAAATACAACGATGCGCAGCTCTATAGATCCCGAACCATGCAAGCCAGTGGCAACAGCGGAGAGGGAAAAAAAAAAAGTCACTAAATGGCGGAAGTGAAGAAAAAAAACCTTGAGAGAAACCAGGCTCAGTTGGGCACGACCATTTTAATTTCTCCGCTGGCCAAACGTCTTGTGCAGAGCTGCAGTCTCAGTGGCGGAGGCTGGAAGCTGGCCTCAGCGAAGACTTTAAAAGAAAGTATTTTAGAGCAGTAATCACAATAACATACAACCGTGATATTTTTTTCCAAGGTTATTATACCGTCAGAATCTTATACAGCCCATGCCTATTAAGGAGCAGAATTAAAGAAAACCAAAGAAGCAGGCACTGCCCCCATGCCAGTTTAATTTAATTTGAACAATTTAATTCTAAATATAAGTTGTGAATACCCACTCTTGGCAGGCTTTGAACCGGGGATTCCGGCATGCGAGGTGAGAGTGCTAATGAGGACGCTATAAGTCTATTGTTAATTTTCCGAAAATAAGGTGTAATGGTACAACCCCCGTTACTGTAGCACACTATGGTTGGCAGAGCGGCTGAAGTAAATTTGTCCATAAACCTTGTCCATCAACCTAATCTTCACAGCAATTATTAAGTAATTACTTTAGGAGTACTTATTAACAAAGGACTAAATTACATGTGGCTTAAATGTACAATTATGAATTATCTAAGGCTGCATGTACACTGCAGATCTTGATGGTCAATTCCGACTTTGTGACTGTATACTGATGCTTTTGATCACCTGCTTACATCATCCTTTTAAAGTGACTCGTATCCGATCGTCTGCATTTACACAGCACATGGCAAAGCTGCAACGAGCAGAGAGAAAAAAAAAAGAAGTGGGCGCTGACTGACAGCTGATAATAAATGAGCGCACTTTTCTTTGTTTTTAATGTGTTCACATGGTTTATTTTTTTTATTATTCTTTTTGACAGGTTGTTTTACTATAGGTTATGACAGAAAAGTTCTCAGTTGGCCATCTTCTTTTAATCTAGGCCTTTTTGAACCAGTAGGCATCTTAATGTAATGTCTATGGTGTGATGTATGCAACAATTTTATATTAGTTTATATTGGTTACGCCGCAGATGTTGATCTCTCTCGCTCTCGGTAAACATGCTTAAATACTTGTGCTACATGACAATATAAAATATTTTTTAGTCCTCGTGTATGATATTTAAGGCTTGGACTTTGCTGAAGTCTGTTCTGAAATGAAAGCGCAAGAGTTGACGTCATTTGCTAGTTTAATTACGCGCGACTCGCATTGACAGGTGAAAATCCGATCTACCTGCTTACACTGCAGATACAAGGGCACAGATCCGATTCCTATTTCCACATATGAACAAGGCCTGAATCTGATTTGAGCAAATCGGAATTCATGTGATTTTTTCCTGCTTACATATACATGGGCCATATCCGATCTGTGCCACATGGGAGAAAAAAAATCAGAATTGACTCACTTGAACCATGCAGTGTAAATGCAGTCTAATAGAACAAAAGAAAATGGTCTAAATCCACATGATGTCATTATGTAATTCAGCTAAAGTTTATCCAAGGCAATATATCCTGAAAACACAGGCTAGCTTAATGCAAAACAAGTCAATTATATCTTAGTGAATTCTAAAGCAGACCATGCATGAAGTTTAGTGAACATTACTTTGTAGACATCTGTTGAAAAATGAAATAACACTTGTGTGGTGTGTGAGGGTATTAAAAAAGGTTATGTTGAGTTAAAGGGATAGTTCTTCCAAAAATTTGTTCCAAATCTGCTTCAGTTTCTTTCTTTTGTTGAACAAAAAAAGAAGATATTTGAAGTATGTTGTCTGCAGATAGCCACTGACTTCCATAGTATTTTTTTTAGTGTGGAAGTAGCTTTCAGTGTGCAACATATTTCAAATTGTTTTATTTTTTGTTTAACAGAAAAAGAAACTCAGAATGGTTTAAAACAACTGAGGGGTGAGTATATGGTATTTTTTGTGTGTGAATAATGCTACATTATGTTTTATTTATAAAAAATAAAAATAAATAATAAAAGTGCCCTTTATTCCAGTTGAGCCCCTGCCCCTTAAAATGTCCCTGCACGTCACTGCTGACAAGGCATTTTTTATTTACTGTATTGGCCTTTAGAACAAAAATACATTTTGTATTGTCATTTTCATCCACTTATCCGGAGCTGAGTCGCCAGGGCAGCAGTCTCAGGAGAGAACCCCAGGTTTCCTTCTCCCCAGACATTTTCTCCTCGGCCTCCTCCCGGTGGGACATGCCTGGAACACCTCCCTAGGTAGGCGTTCAGGAGGCATCCAAACAGATGCCCAAGCCACCTCTGCTGACTTCTCTTGATGTGGAGGAGCAGCAGCTGTACTCCAAGCTCCTCCCGGGTGACAGAGCTCCTCAGCCTATCCATAAGGGTGAGCCCTTCCACCCTGCGAAGATAAACTCATTTCGAGCACTTGTATCCGAGATCTTGTCCTTTCGGTCATGACTTAAAGCTCATGACCATAGGTGAGAGTAGGAACGTAAATTGACTGGTAATTCGAGAGCTTTGCCTTTCGGCTCAGCTCCTTCTTTAACACAACTGAGTGGTACATCAACCGCATTACTGCTGCCACTGCACCAATCCACCCGTCAATCTCACATTCCATCCTTCCCTAACTCGTGAACAAAACCCCAAGATACTTGAACTCCTCCACCTGGGGTAAGGACTTTCCGTCAAAGATGGCAAACTACCTTTTTCCGGTGGAGCACCATGGCCTTGGACTTGTTGATTCTCATGCCAGCCGCATCACACTCGGCAGCAAACCACCCCAGTGTATGCTGAAGGTCCATGTTCAATGAAGTCAACAGAACAACATCCTCTGCGAATAACAGAGATGAAATCCTGTGGTCCCCGAACCGGACCCCCTCCAGCCAAAGGCTGTGCCTTGAAATTCCGTCCAGAAAATTTATAAACAGAATTGGTGACAAAGAGCAACCCTGCCGGAGCCCAACATGCACTGGAAGAAAGTTTGACATATTGCCGGCAATGCGAACCAAACTCCTACTCTGTTCATAAAGGGACGAGACAGCCCTTAACAGAGCGCCTCTGACCCCATTCTCCCAGAGTACCATCCACAGAATGCTATGAGGGACACGGTCGAATGCCTTCTCCAAGCCCACAAAACACATGTGGACTGGTTGGGCATATTCCCATGAACCCTTGAGCACCCTGGTGAGTGTATAGAGCTGGTCCAGTGTGCCAAGGCCTGGATGAAAACTGCATTGTTCCTCCTGGATTCTAGGTTCAACCATCGGCCGGATCCTCCTCTCCAATACCCTGGAATAGACATTCCCAGGGAGGCTGAGAAGTGTGATCCCCCTATAGTTAGAGGCCACCCTCCGGTCCCCCTTCTTAAAAAAATGTATTTTATCGTGAATATTGTTACCATGATATTAGACTACAACTATGCTTTGATTACACGTTACTATTCAAACGTTAATGTGCGAGGACTGCAATTGAAAAGACTGAGCTAAGATTATGGACAATTTTCTTTTCTGGGAATACCTGAGATGTGTAGTGAGATGTGTAATTTTACTGTAAAATGCTCTAGTCCAGATTAGGTTTAACTTGTTTGAGTCTCTATGGATCACAAAATGCTTCTTTTTTTATCTTATTACCTGCAGTATTGATTCAGCCAGGTGCACCACGAGATGAGATGTTAGGGAAAGCACAGCACAGTACAGCTCCATGCTGAAACACACGCAAGAACATAGTCATAGTTGAGTTCATAACGAGAAAACAATAAATAAATTGCGGCTGATGCTTATCAATTCTCAGTAAATTAACAGAAGAAGGAATGAAATGCAAATAGTTGTATAATAAACATTCACTTTTGGTGTTTGAATTTGAGGTTTAAAGAGCCCTTATTATGGGTTTTTGAGAATGACCTTCCATGTAGTGTGTAATCTGAAAGTGGAGAGTTTTTAAAACTATTGATTCATCTTTTAAAAAAAAAAAGTCGACTCATAGTGGTTCGAATGAATCGTCTTGATAACGAGTCTTTAGCCGTTTCGGCATGACGTGGCTACGAAACATAAGCCCCGCCCAATTGTTGCGCACGCAATCCCGGGAAAATTTAAACCTGAGGCCCGGCCCACTAACACAGCAGCAAAGACAATCTGATCCTGAAGTCATGAGTCATGAAGACGCTGTGCAAGGGAAAGGAGTTGGCGATTCTTGGCATTGGAGTTGGTGCTTACAATGGGCGATTCATCGGCCGTTTGTTAAAGGAAGGATCAGAAAAGACTACTGATGTATGAAACTGTGACAGAGCTCGACAGGAACTATCAGTACACAGCTCATGGATTAGTTTCTTCCTCCATTTTGTAATCGACAAGATAATAAACCAGGGGTGCGGGAAAAATAAGGACAGTCTATTAGGCACAAAGTCAAACAAAGACAGGCTGCTTCGCTGGGCTTCGGCTGGTGCGCAGCACTGGAAGGGCTAATTGTCAAAATGCGACGCGTGCTGTTATGTTTACGGATTTAAATGCATTTGTGAGCTCGCGTTCTACTGCTGTTTGTCATTGCTATGGCCACCATCAGCTGTTCTTATACACGCGCAGTGGTCAAGGTTCAGAATAGTTTCGCTTTTGCTGCTGTGTGGATTAATACTGAATGTCTGTCATAGTTAAGAATAAAGCAATATGCTGGTGTTTAACTGCACTGCTTTCAGGGGTGAGGTGTCTGAATAACACTGTTGAGAACCGGGTACTGTTTACTGTGGTGTTAGTAAGTTTACTATGAAGCGTGTTTCGGGCGTTCGCTGCGATTGGATCCAATGTTGGCGACCCGGGGGCTTGATAATTCACGTCGTTGGGCATTTCACTCTGTCTCGCGCTGAACGCTGTTGACCAAATCGCATCAGGCTGTCTTCATTCCAATTCGCGCATATTAGCTTTGTGCTAAGGAGGGGTTTGGGAACAAATGAATCGCTGAATGATTCATATGGGATAATTAGGTAAGGATAAAGTCATATTATAAGACAATGAAAGTGTTTTCTGACCTTGCATGCATGTTAGTGTGTTGTTGGAGACCCATAAAACCGAAATATGACCCTTTTTAATGTATAATAGGGGCTCTTTAAATAAAATCATGAAGATTGTTTCAATCGTTTGTTTGCCCATTTCCATTAAATGTCCAGGGCCAGGTTTCCCAGTAATAATTTATTTTTGCTCTTAATAGGGTTTCTAGAGTGTTACCACTCAAGCAAAATCTAAAATGTCTGAACTTCCTTTGGAAATTACCGTGGTTTATGGTATTCAAATATTTATTTTCTTTAAGGAAGTAGTAGAAAGCCGTCTCGGTTTGAATAATTCCTCTTACCACCAAATAGCAAAAAAATTATAAATGCATTCTCATCAAGGTGCTGTCTGCTTAGCAACAACCTACTCAGAATGCTTATGGGTAGATAGTGACTGACCAGTTGTTTATCTCCTGACTCATGGACCGGCATTACAGTTTTCAAAGTTGCAGGAAAAATGTCTTTTTTAATTGTCTGACTGATTGTTTTTGTTAGGGGTGGGACTATAGTTTTTTTAATTGACATTTAGAAATGCACTCTCCAGTCCATATATGTCATTTGCGTTGGTATTGTTCAGTGGTGTGATCGTTTTTTTCTACTTTTTCATCATGAACAGTATTGAATGAAGGATGATCAAACCTTATTAATTGTTACATCTATCAAATTATTTCTAATATATTTATTTACAGTTGAAGTCAGAATTATTAGCCCCCCTTTGATTTTTTTCCTTTTTTAAATATTTCCCAAATGATGTTTAACAGAGGAAGGACATTTTCACAGTGTGTCTGATAATGTTTTTTCTTCTGGAGAAAGTCTTATTTGTTTTATTTCAGCTAGAATGTAAGCAGTTTAAAATTTTTTAAGAACCATTTTAAAGTCAATACTATTAGCCCCTTTAAGCTAATTTTTTTTCAATAGTCTACAGAACACAACCATCATTATACAATAACTTCCCTAATCACCCTAACCTGCCTAGTTAAAATAAGTAACCTATCTTAGCCTTTAAATGTCACTTTAAGCTGTATAGAAGTGTCTTGAAAAAAAACTAGTAACATATTATTTACTATCATCATGGCAAAGACAAAATAAATCAGTTATTAGAGATGAGTTATTAAAACTATTATGTTTAGAAATGTGTTGGAAAAACTCTTCTCAAAGTTAAACAGAAATTAGGGAAAAAAATAAACGGGGGCTAAAAATTCTGACTTCAACTGTATTTAAGCTGAGTTCATTTATCTAAATTAACCTGCAGAATTGATTGGACACCACAATTGTCTGTGCTAATCCATGCACAGACACAGCCATGGCCTTTGCTTCATTGACTGCCCCATACTCTATTCCTCAGGCACAGAAAAATAGGAGGGGAAAACGACAATAAAAAAAGAGACAAACACAAGATAAGTTTTGGCATCGCTTTTTAGTAGTAATACTCATTAAGTTAAACACATAATCTAGTAGCACATTTATTGAAAATAGGTAATTTTTATAAATATGCAGATTACAGACTGAAATCTTTTATGCTTGCCATTTTACAGACAAAGCTTAAACTTAGTTGAAAATGCATTATGCCCAAACGCAATTTTACAAAAGTGTCTTTCACTGGCATATTTTGCCCTATTATTTTGCCCTAATTGAATTAATCATAGTTTAATATAAGCTCTGAAACTTGAATTTCAAAATCTAGACTGAAAGGGAATCAAAAAGTTGGTGTTTGGGTATTAACATTACTCCAGTGTTTTTTGCTTTCATTTTTCATGTTGTTTTTTAAATATATATATTATTTGCTTATTGATTTTATTATTTATGGATCAATCTTTGCATTGTATTTTGTGTGTGTGTGTGTGTGTTCTAAATGTATATTTTATTACCAATTGTTGCATTTTCACTTTTGGCTAATTTATTGCAGGGTTCAACCTAGAATCTTTAATATAATCTTTAATTTGTTTGCTAAATTAATAGAATATTTTTCAAACATTCTAAAGACACAAAGTATCACTGGTCGCAAGCAAAGAGATTTGCATGCTTGTATTACATGAATGCGATCATGACTTGTAAAATGCGCTCACCACATTTGTCATTAAAATAACGCCATAGGTAGTTGGTAGATCTGTGTAAAAGGTCTGCCGCCACAGCTGGAAAAAATCCTAGAGGAAACACTAAACTCCAAGGGCCCTATCATACACCTGGCGCAATGCGGAGCAAGGAGCGACGCAATTGTTGTTTGCTAGTTTCAGCTAGGCGCAAGTGTCGTTTTGACATTTTGCGCCACGCTGTTTAAATAGAAAATGCATTAGCGCTCATATGTGCACCCATAGGCCTTCTGGTCTAAAAAGGAGGCTTGTTGAGGCGCATTGCTGGCGCTTTGCTATTTTGAGGAACTTAGACTGTTCAACAGACCAGATCAAAGCTGGTCTATAGTCCAACGCAGAGCGTGTTAGTTGTGCACCTCGTTTACACATTGCTTAATACACACAGGGTGTACAAAAATGTAAATATTAAGGATATATATATATATATATATATATATATATATATATATATATATATATATATATATATATATATATATATATATATATATATATAGCATAAATAAGGATATATATAGGATATAAATATAAAGGATTAAAATATTACAAAAAATATTATTTTCTAGCCTACATAAATATAAAAACCATACTTTCATGCCTTCATCTCGGTGGGCTTTTTCAGTTTATTCATGACAACTTGCTTATGTATAATGTCATTATTAGTAGTATTATTATTTATTATATGCATATTTATATTTGTTTTATTAAAAACAAGCTTAGACTTTCCCACCTGTTTTAGACCACATGGGGCATAGCATGTGTGTTTGGATATAACTCAGTTTTTTGAACACATGTCGTTATTATTGTTCATTTATTCATTTGCTGTAAATTAGAACTAAATTTAGAAATAGTTTTGAAACAAATCTTTACGCTTCATAAACGAAAATAATTATGTATAGGCTAATAGATGTCTGTGCGTACAACACGTTTCCCTATCCACGAGACTGAAAGTGAAAGTAAGTAATGAGGAGGCTCATCTCTCATTCTCACGCTGTAGATGGTCTGTTTAACTGTTTAATTGCTAGTGAAGCGTTCATTTTTTCCACTTACAAAGTCCGCCATGCAAATAGCAAATGCGCCATGGCGCGACACAACTGACCCTTAAAGGGAATGGGAGACGAGACTCTGATTGGTTTATTCTCAAAACACACCCATAACTCATTAAGAGAATAAGCTCAACCCTGTTAGACCATGCCGCCCTTAAAATAGCAAAAGTGCATTCTGACATGCCCTTAATGCGTTTGCGCCCTGCGGTTTGCACTTTGCGCATGGATCATCAAAATAGAGCCCCAAGTGCTAGAGATTTTTATATTCTGATTATGATTGTTAGATTATTTTTATATTGTGTGTAAGGTATAAGACAAAAAATGTTTGTGCAATTAAAATTTGTCGGGTAGATAATTCCCATAATTCTGATAAGTAGCCCAAACTGTCTGTCAGAAAATGTAGATTTGTACATTTGCACAACCGTTCACGCAGACAGATCTGCCGTTTGCGTGTCACCACGCGTTCATGTGTACATGAGTCACAGCGATGAAAACGAATGCTGAATCAAAACTTTTTAAAATCCTTAAAAAGTTACTTTTGCACGCTGGAGGAAGGATGACATCATGACTGAAGTATTTCTTTTAGACAGGTAATGTTATGTTTTAAAAATATTTTGTCACGCAAAGCTGATGTAGCTGATATATATATATATATACACACACACACACACACACACACACGCACACATACGCGCACACACACACGCACACACACAAGTGTATTAAACCAAATTATATAGTTTCATCTATATAGTTCACCTGTGTTTAGATGTCTCCAGCAGTGTGAGCAGATGGTCTACAACCTCCTGGCAGCTTAAAGACATCATCCCATTTCTCCAGGGTAGCAAGGAAGGAAGAGGGAGGACAGCAAGAACCTGCATAACCTGTGAAACATGACCAGAATTGCAAAAATATTGTCTACATTTTTTTACAGAATTAGTTGAATTTACAATCAATCAATCAATCAATCAATTAAATCTAATCTTGTCAAACTAACCTTAGTAATAAACACAAACAAAAAGTCCAAACTGAGACCCAAAATGTGCTAAAGACTATCAAAGATGGATATTTTCAATATCTTATTTTGCCAACCACACCTCTCAACCCATATTCAATTCATCCATACAAATATTTTCTTATTCAATCTTTCTTCCTGTAAGTAACTTTAGTCCCTCCATCCATCTATCCCTCAATTCCCTTGCCCACTAAACACATCTGGTTGGTCTCTGGCCCTTCCTCCCTAAACTCTCACTTCCGCAAACCAAGGGAGTTAAAAAAGACTAGCTTTTCTTCTACTTTCTTCTTTTCCTTCACTGTAAAATGTTGTGAAAGGAATTACTTCACTGTGAAAGGCATTACTTAAACTTATTTTTCTCAGAGTTGACAACTGGATTGTAAGTCTTAAAATTTAACAGATATTTTGTTTATTTATTTTTATTATTGTTTTGAAGATTTTATTATGGTGCATTAATTTAACACTGGAAGTCATTTCCAAAGTATTCCTGATTGGAAATCCCCACCCAAAATGACAACGACCTCTTCATTTACAAGTGTGTGGGGATTCAAGTGGTTGCTGTCATGTGATTTGCATTTGAATTGCAGAAGCAGGAATTCATGAAGTCAGACTGTACCAAACATTGGTTTCATACAGATTACAAAAACTCAGAACAGAAGTATAGACTCTAAAAAACACTGGGTTGAAACCATTGGGTTATAATGCTGGGTTGGTTTAACCCAATTTGGGATGGCAGACATTCTAATTTGTTACCCAGCAGTAGGTTTGGTTGCAGGAGAACAAGTGACACATGTTAGTTCAGTCAGCTCTACAAGTGATGATATCACTCAACCTTGACGCTCTAAACTGCAAGTCCAAATTCGAAATCAATTTAATAATATTCATAACAAAAAAAAAACTACGTTGGCCGAGAGAGTTGAACGAGCTGCAAATTAAAAAACATGAAATTACAAAAAAACACCAGCAAATAAAGAAAGGATCTTCATCAACTTGACAGCACATGTGTTGCAAATTCTCACAACACAAATAACTGAAGAAACACAGCAAATGAAGAAACACAGCAAATTGGTCACAACACAAACAACTGAAGAAACACGCAGCAAATTGAACTACAGACTGTAGTCTTAGAGCGCAAATTGGAAAACAATGGGGTGAAACTAGATTCGGCCAGACCTGGAGACCAGTGATGGACATTAAATATCTGTGAAATTGCCAGATATTGAACCAAATTTGAAAAACCTCTCTTTCAGCTTCCCTGTGTTTTTCCA
The DNA here is from genome assembly GCF_903798145.1 of Danio aesculapii. Taxonomy (NCBI): domain Eukaryota; kingdom Metazoa; phylum Chordata; class Actinopteri; order Cypriniformes; family Danionidae; genus Danio; species Danio aesculapii. The sequence goes on along the minus strand of NC_079447.1, from coordinate 43,106,991 downwards.
GCCAGACGGTCTCGACTAGAAACAAACAACTTCTCCCGGATAGCAAGATAAGGAGACACTCCTTGCTTGAAATTCCTGCTCCCTCTCAAGGACACCTGTTGGACTCTATAGGCTTACACACACACACAGCTACAGATCACTGCCTAACCCCGCATCCCACGCCTTCATGTGCTTTCACCCACTGGAGTGGGTAGGCCACAGGTCTGTGACCAGCGCTCTCTAGCTGCAGGACCGGATGGCTGCCACCCTCATCAGACTATATCCACATACCCTGTTGCGCTGTAATGTCTATGTCTATATTATGATGTGCTTGATTGCTGGGGCTTTTTTCTCCCTGATCTCACACTGCCTTAATTCAAGGGTAATGTAAGAGGGAGTTTTTCGCCTCTCTCTCCCCAAATGAATCTTATTTCCTTATTTTAACTGCTACCTCTTGTAGACCTTTCTTCCCCTGAAATGTGATGTTTGTGTATGGTTTGGGGGTTCTATTTCACTACATGCAGGTGTATGTGACAAATAAAGGCTTCATTGATTGATTGCCAACAACAAAAGTAGCTTAGTAGATATTAGTGGAGTGTTTGTAGGTGTTGCAGTATCGTGCATTGTTTTAAAAAAGTGTGATTTCCTCACCTTGGCTTGACAATCAGGATGTGTCTCATGCAGGGCCAAAGAGGTGAGGCTCGACACACTGAGGTCAAAGGGCAAGAGTCCCAAATCCCGATGTTGAGACGTATCTTCTGCCCTCTGTCTCCTGTAAAGCTGTTCCAGGGCAAACAGTCGAACCTCATATTGCGGGCACTGCAGCAATCGCTCTAGGAGTTCTCTGTGAAACTCTGGACATTCCCACAGGTGAGGAGACTCCAAACAGATGTTGATGGCTATTTTAGCAAGACTCTGGAGGTACTGTGTGGCTCCAGGAACTGAGAGTTTTAGGACTTCGGTGTCCTGAGGAGCAATGAGTTCTGAGGATATAAGGATATGCAGAGTTTCCTTGCGAAGTTTCTTCAACTGAGACACTAGAGCAGACAAAACAAAGCATGCATGCCATTACAACAGAAAAATTCTCAAACTAAAGTATAATTAATCTTAGTTGACATGGCAAAGTTACCAGTCCAGTGAGAGAACAACTTTGTGTAGATGACAAATGATCAGCTTTTGAACGTTATTACTATAGGTGGGCATAGATGAATTTTTTTTAATCTAGATTAATCTCACTGTAATCTTGGAATTAATCTAGATTAAAATGGCTCATTTGAATTCTGCCGAAGGCATTCAGAATAGATGTGCTGCCCAAATAATGACTAAAAGTAAGTCTTTGAGAACAGGTTTCCCAAGCCAGGTGGCCCATTAGACCAGAGACTCATCTCTTGTTTCCAAAATGCGGCTTGAGAAACTGTTCTACTATGATAATTGGTGATGAAAATAAATTATGTTCAATAAGATGTACTTGTGTTTACTAACTGTTTATTCAGTTTATGTAGGCCTACATAAGCTCAAAACAGCGACTTTTGATTACCTTAATCCAACTTAAGTCATAAATGAACTAAACAGAAATGGAATTAAATGGAGTATGCATATATTAGTGGCATTATTGAAGTAAACACCGCAATCAAACTATTACCGTCATGTTGGACTTTTCGTCATATCCGTCAAGTTACACACTGTCAGTAAAGGACCGCGCGCACGCGCACACACACACATCGCGAAATAAGAAAGTTTTTCTTTCCATTTGGCGTGCGTGATTAAATCCCATAACACTCTCACCAGTCCTTACCCCTTATTTGCATGTAATACCCCAGTATGTCACGGGAGCATGAAACTGGAGCGTGAAACTGCCGAACTGCAGTTAAAGTCACCCAAAATTACAGGAAACTCTTACATGAAAGCACTTCACGTAAACACCTTAATTATATTATTGTCTATTGATGCAAATAACTAGACTACAGATGTCCATGTAAACGTAGTCAGTAGTGTCTTTTTTGTCAGATGGCTCACCGGTTTGTTTCATAGAGTTTCAATGAAAACTCTAGATATTTGCAGTTAACATTACAAGGTCTTTGGATTACACTGAAAGAATTTGGTTTTGATCTGACTGGTTTCAGATTTCACTTCAAGAGATGTTTTGTAGGCATTGGAATGTGTAATGTGTGTGCCATTTTGTGTGTGTGAGTGTGCGTGAATAGGGGGGCACACTTCATCAAAAGTGCATAGGTAGTGCTGTCAAGTCATTTTGCCATACACACTTCCAAAGCCTATATCAAAGGTACATTTTTGCCACTTCTGGTGTTTGTGCAAAGTTTAGAGCATGTTTATTAGACTAGTGTTTCCCAACCCTGTTTCTGGAGACATACCTACAGTACAGGTCTCCCTTGATGATCAACAGAAAAAAATGACAAACGTTACCTCTTCCTACCGGAAAACCAGAAAATATCAACAATGCATGATTATATTCTGTCATGGCTTTGCAATAAAAAATGTCATTACAATTGAAGTCAATAGGGCTAAAACAGCCACGAAAATAATGAAGGGGTAGTAAATTTGACTGGAGTGTATTGTTAAATTGAGACTTTTCAAAGCATTTTGCCAAAAGATGTCTCAAAATAAGATGAATCAGATAAAGTTGTGGCCAAATTAGGATTCAAAATCACCCCAGAGCAGATGAAAACATGCCTAACAGCACACAAGGGTTAATTGTTCAAAGATTTGTCTAAATTATATGACTACGTATTTGCTGAATGCAGATGGCAATTAAAAAATATACAGGGATTGGACAATGAAACAGAAATGCATGGTTTTAGACCACAACAATTCATCAGTATGGTGTAGACGTGCAGACATCAAAGCTCAGACATTAGCAAATGATGTAGCTAAATGGTGGTTAAATGATGACAGAAGTTTTATGGATGATCCTTTAAATATTTTTCAGCACTACACTTCGACGTTTGCGCATTGTGCATATACAATTAGTGCTTGATTATTTTAGGATAGCCTATTTATAACTGTTTTTCTGAAACTGAAAATACTTAACTGAAAAATATTTATTTTAAGCTGTTTCCTGATTTTTCTTTAAGTGCTCTCCATAGCTTTGTAGGTTATGTAACACAATAATAGTGTGTCATTTTAAGAGAAAAAAATGTATGTGCTCCTAAATTTTTGACTCTTTTTGATTAGTTTTCTATTTTTATTGAATTGTTTAACCAGAAATGTCCCATTGAGATCTTTTCTACCAGGGAGTCCTTAATAAAAATAGTAATAATAAAAACAATAAAACATCTCTAAATAAATGAATAACAATAAATACATGTCAAAACACAGACAGATAAAAATAGTATAAACCATAATCAATTGTTAAAACATCTTTAAAATATTTTTTTAAATATATCGATAGATGGTACGGATTTCATATGTAGCATATGTTGAAGTTCATTCCATACATATAGAGCAGGGGTCACCAATCTCGTTCCAGGAGGTCCGGTGCCCTGCAGGGTTTAGCTCCAACTTGCCTCAACACACCTGCCTGGGTGTTAAGTATACCAAATAAGACCTTGATTAGCTTGTTCAGGTGTGTTTGATTAGGGTTGGAGCTAAAATCTGCAAGACACTGGACCTCCAGGAACAAGTTTGGTGATCCCTGATATAGAGCATACTTAGAGAATGCAGATCGACCTTGTGTGAAAAAATGGCACCTTAAGTAAGCGTATATCTGCTGATCTGGTATTGTAAGTATTTGAACAGTACTCCAACAAATTTGATATATACTGTGGTAATTTACTAACTAAAGCTTTAACCTCCTAAGACAGCACATTTTAGCTCTTAAGTGCATTTTTAAAATACTTTGAATGTTTTATATTTTTTACAGACATACAGTGTCATCCTGCAACTGTTTTGCAGCATGTCCCAAACACTATTTGGGAAACTCAGGAAAAAGAGTTTTATGTAAATTCAGACCACGAGTCCACATATATGGACATACATTTTCTCTAAAAGTACATAATATCAAAAGATGACACTTCGGTTTTTATTCTAATTAGGTTACAATAAACCCAAATAGCAAAGAGAAATAAAAACTGCATGTAAAAAAACACATTGGGCCTTAAAAAGTTAAAAATGAAAACTAAAATATGTTATCTCCTTTACTGTAATGAAGTCCATTCTGTCATTTTCTATAAAATACAGCAATGTGTGCATGCACTTAGGTGTTCTCCTAATAAAAAGTTAATGTAGAGCCCTGCATCTGCAGGATGTCTTATGAGAATGTGTGACAAATTGGATGCTGCTGCTAGAGAAACTTGAATTCTTTATTGTTACATCTGTTGTGAAGTCATATGAAATACTGGAGTCCATTTGGTTAGGACTGAGCTTTGGCTCCACTTTAATGTAATTGCTATAGGAAACATTTGGCATTGACTTTTCTTGACCCTTTAAAAATCTTATGGCTGACATTTTTAAGGAGGCTGTTGCCTTGGGCTGGACGTTTTATTTTTCAAATGTATTTATTTTGTACATCCAACATTGCAACACTACATTACATATTCATGCAGACACCATACGACATCTGAAACACCACTGATTCCTGACTGCTACAGTACATTTACATTCATTCATTCATTTTCTTTTCAGCTTAGAACCTTTATTAATCCGGGGTCGCCACAGCAGAATGAACCGCCAACTTATCCAACACATGTTTTACGCAGCGGATGCCCTTCCAGCTGCAACCCATCTCTGGGAAACATCCATACACACTCATTCACATTCAAACACTATGGACAATTTGGCCAACCCAATTCAGTACATTTACATATTTTTGCCTTAAGTTGTTTAAATCTGTTTCCTTAATGTTATATATTTTCTTGGATGGCATATTGTGAAATTATATAATTTCTTATATGTCTTTCTTGGATGTCCCTCTTTTTCATTACATCCTTATGGGTGTAACAGCTATATATAAACTATTTTGTAAGTTGTATAATTAGAAACAAGCAAATGATACTGGGGTTTACTTTGCTGCAGTTTTTTTTTTGTGCTTACCTGACAAAGGAACAGGAAGACCACCACAAAGACAGGCCAGTAGATCCAGAAACGCACTACGAGTTACCAAACATGGATTCTGCCTGTCAACAGTGTATGGGTGAGAAAGTAAGAGAGATAAGTTGTATGTTACAAGGAAAATTGCCACACTAAAAAAAGGACATTATTGTAAATATTTATAAACACTGTAAAGATAAAATGCAGACCTAATATAAAATGAAAAACAAAACAACAAAAAAACAACCTCACTTAAATACTGTATAAAATTGATAGGGATCATGAAGCATTTTGGCCATCTAACCCAACAAATTATTATTTGTTTGTTTGTTATTTGTTTGTTTACGATAGGTTGTGGTATTTGTACATGTTTTAGGCTACTTGCAATGCTGAAAATATTATCTGTACAATAACATATAATGGAAATCTGTTTTAGTGTCATGAAGGACCATAAAGTACATTGTTCTGAATATAGGTAATGTTGCCAAATGAAAAGGACATAAACAGCTAGTAAACCTGATGACCTGTCATTCATGAATTATGGAGGCCTGTTTCTGCAACTGAATCAAAAACTGTGAGAAGTAAATTGAAATTAGAACTTATAAACTTACAAATACTAAAGATTACTCCAGAGCAGGTAGTTTTCAGAGAGTAAGTTCCTAAGGTTAGTTAACATACCTCAAAATTTACCGCTGTTTTTGGAACCAAAAGCTGAGGTTATCCACTTACTTACTCTTAAACTTACCCGGGTATGTCACATAACCTGCTTTTTGGATATACCCCCCAGGAGTGTTAAAGATATATCCTCGAATGGATTGCATTAGGCCATAATAATGGAAACAGTCCTAATATTAGGGCATTGGAGGAATCACATTAACAATAAAGCTTAATTTTACCATCTAAATTTGATGCTAAAAGGAAATAAATTGTTTTACTATTGTCCATTTATTTGCATGGATTTGTTCTTTTTAGTTTACTTTTATGATTTAGATTTATGGGGGCTAAGTGCATTTTAAAAGAGGTAAAATGGCCTTGACTACTTCCACAGAGTGTGATGTGCACCTCAAATATCCTTTGTTTTGCCTTGCCTGTTTAATGTGGATGCCTTTCCATAATAAATATTAATTCGGTCTATATAAAATGTGTAAGGCTGTCGGAGACTAAAGATATTCTTTGTCAATCAGTAGTTGTATTACTCTGCAAATTAAATCTTCAAACTTTGTGGTGTTTTGGAGTCAGGACACGTTTTCCTCAACCAGCTTCACTTAGTAACCTGGCCACTATTCTGCAAGAATATTGAAGAATTAAGAAGATAAGAAGAGTGGTGCAGTACCTTGTTGCAAGCCACAGCCTTGGGAAAAGGGTACTGGAGAGGTCACAGTGCAGCTCACTTCCTGACTGGGGTCTGTGTGTATCCATTAGATAGGAATGTAACAGAGAAAGCACCTGTGACAAAGACAGTAAGTAAAAGTGAGAAAAATATATAAAATCTGTTAGCGTACAGTATTTATGAAAAAAACCATTGCTGTTTGTTTCTTGGCTCACACCTGTCCGCTCTCAGGTGGTTCCTACAGTTCATTTAGTTACTCGCATAAGTAAAGTAAAATACAAGTTAAGTATTATATATTATGGCTGAATGACATTGTAGAAAAACTGACAATTTGATATCACTGTGGTCATAAAGGGATGGACATGATCAGCAACAATACTTTTGTCTAGAAACCTGCTTTAGTGCCAACATTACAACATCTTGCGTTTTTGTTTAGCTATTTAAGTCATTTTGTCATTTAATTTCCCTTTCAGGTTAAAATGTCAACTTTATCAAACAATATCTATCAGCTTTATCAAACAATATCTATTCATTAGATTTACAAATGTAAAATTCAATTCAATTCACCTTTACGTCTACAGCGCTTTTTACATTGAAGATCATGTTTCATATAGAAGATTACAGTGATTAATTCTGCAAAAACACTTTATACACTTCTAGATGGACTTATGTATGTTGTAACCAAGCGGCAACCTCCCGCTCTCTCTCGGGAAGCCAATACGGAAGTAACTGAAACTGCAATTCATCAAAATTCCGCTAGTCCTGGCTCCATAATAGAGCAAGTGGCAATTGAGCCCACTGTTAGAATGGCCAACTTTACAGCAGAAAAAAAGGTGTTTACAGCCTGGTACAAAGAACGATTTTGGTTAATATAGCTATTATTACCCTCCATGACAACTGTGAGGGGGGTGAATTTTTTTATAACTCATCCATTTCCTTTATTTTAGGTTATATTAAGTTTGCATAATTAAGGGCGTGGCCACTTGAGCGACAGCTAGGTCTCGCTGGTCGCCGTCACTTCACCTCAGCTGAATCCGGCAGATTAGCCACTGATCTCGGCATATTCATCGTATTTTTGTGTTGTTTTATGTGGCTTTACGCAGTCAGCTGCCTTTTGGACTTATTTCTTACAATTATCAAATGATATGGGATGCTGTGTGCATTTAATTGTGCTTACAAACCATTCATGTGGCCTCTGTTTCCCATGTGAGTAAAGTTATATACTTGTATACCATCTCTATAAATGTATTTGTTTTATTTAAGATCATTTATCATTAATATATTTCTTTAGACCCGTAAAGCACTCCAGAATGTGACAGATTGATTAGCTGTAGGCTCTAGAACAGTCATCTGAAGCGTTATCATACAGTGTTATGCTGGAGTTCATCAATAGTCTTGCATTTACTAACACACACTAGATTTGAAGTGTTTGGAAGTATTTCGCGTTTTCCTCCTGTTGAAAATCGTCATAAGAACAATGTTTAGTGGCTCAATGTATTACTACAGTGTTTTTAAATGTCTAAACACTTTACTGATATAGTGTACAGCCAAGCACATGTGGTCAGAACACAAACGAGTCGCAGGTAATAAAGTATTAAGCGTTTCTCCCAAAGTAAAGTCTGTCTTAGCCAAGTCTAAGCAAAGTGCCAGCAGGTGTCTGTAGCTCCGCCCACTCTCCGCCTCTTTGCCCTAGTTTGGTATCCCGCCGTGGGTGTGATGACGCGCGAACAAAATGGCGACGGTTGGCCGCGCCTACTTGTGGCTTCTTTTGCAGTGTTCAGAAACCTATAGGTGACGTCACGGATGCTCCGTCCATATATTTTACAGTCTATGGTTGTAACACAGGGGTCACCAATCTCAGTCCTGAAGTGCCAGTGTCCCTGCAGGGTTTAGCTCCAACTTGCCTCAACCCATCTGCCTGGATGTTTCAAGTATACCTAGTAAGACCTTGATTAGCTCGTTCAGGTGTGTTTGATTAGGGTTGGAGCTAAAATCCGCAGGAAACCGGCTCTCCAGGAACAAGTTTGGTGACCTCTGCTGTAACACTTCATTGTTAATGTGGATGGAGAGGATTTACACACCTGAAGCAGTGTTCCATGAATGTGGTTCTGTTGTATTGCTGATCCAAGCTCTTGGGGCAGCTCCTCTAGTAGAGTTTGAATGGTGAAGGGAACTTCGGTCACCAAAACAAATGGAACCAGGGCTCTCGCTGACATTTCACGTGTGCGATACACTGCAGAATGACCACAACTAAAAGAAAACCATAGTACAAAGAAAGAATATAAAATATATTTAAAATAATTATGTTCACAATTATATTTCAGTCACTCAATATTTTACGCCGAGCAACTATTGAACATGCATGATATATATTTTTTTCTCCCTAAAACAGTTCTGGTGAACGTGTAACAATATTATTACAACATAAAACATATTTCTTTCTCATATTTTCTAATATGCGGATCTGGTGCTAAAGAAAAATTATTACCAACGTTAAAAACAGACATGACGCTTAATATTTTACGCAGATAAAACTTTTAAAATAATACAGGGTTTCTACAGGTTTCATCAAGTCAAATTTAAGACTTAAGACATTTTTAAGACCATTACGAATTAAACTTTAAACTTAAACAAGGCTAAAAGCTAAGGATTTTGGCCCAGTTAAAACATGAAAAAAACATTAAAAACTAATTTTGCTAGGAAGATAATTAAACCATATGTATATAAATATAAATATAAACATGAGTAGGTAAATAGAGTTAATAAATATGAGTTAATAAATAAACTTATGGTAAAACATTTGTTGACATGGAATGTTAGTGATTGGACGGGTGTTGGTCTGCTTGGGTAACTTTACATGGACATAGGAAAATTAAGACCTGTTTGAAATGATTTAAGACCTACAATGCAATATTTCAGTGAAGTTAAGACTTTTTAAGGACTAAAATTTTGATTTTGAAATTGAAGACATTAAGACTTAAGACCCCACAGATACCCAGTAATAATATACAAATACACATGTAACAATTATTTTTTAAATAAATTAATAACTAGTTCAAATGTAAAACTGCCTCCAAAGTTAACATTGTATAGAAAAAAATAACAGTATATATTTTTAAATATATTTTAAAAAAGTGTCATCACTCTCAAGTGCTTTGACAGATTTTAGACTTCAGCTCTGCCCCTTTATGTTTGGCCAGAAGAGAACTGGTCTCCCTGACTAAATCTGGTTTGGTTCCTTGCCACTGTTGCCTCTGTTTTGCTTCAATGGAGCCAGTGAAGTGTACGATAGGGACAATTGCATTAAACTAAACTGAATCAATTTTAATTTAACTACAACCAGCATTCTACCACAACTCTACTCTCTGATATGCTGGAATGATCCACCATCTGGAATATTGCTATTGCTTTTATTCTTTCTTTCTTCATTTGTATTAAGCTGCTTTGCCTCAATCAGCAGAGAAAAATCTGCTATTGTTCAGGGAGAAACAAGATCGCTTATTTACATGACTGCAGCGCTTTGCAAGGAGAATCTTGTGCATTCCTGCAACAAGCGTTACAAGCAAAGTCTCATTTAGTTCAGCTGGCAGCGTTTTGGAGACAATGCGGAATCGCCTGAATCCAGGCACAGTAGATGCTGTTCTGTTGTTGCACAGTGTAAAGAAAAAGGCCAAGTAAACATAACATAGCTGCCGTTTAGGCTGAAGTAGCACCGATTTGTTATCTTTTTCCTGTATCTGTAAAAGCTAAAATTTTGTATTTTTACTTTGTGTATCTATTTGAAAATGAAGAAAATGTTGTCCAAAGACAAACTTTTGATTTTTATAAATAAATGTTCCTTTAAAAATGTTATGATTAGCGTATTATTTTACTGTCAAAGACACTATTAGCTCACTGAATCTGCTGTAAATAATGAACAATCCACTGCGAAGTATCATCATGCCTAAAACAAAGAATTAGAATTATTAAAGTGACGACTGGGTGCGGGTCGGGTGTGGATATATATATATATATATATATATATATATATATATATATATATATATATATATATATATATATATATATATATATATATATATATATCAGATAAAATTATACGTGCGGGCTGGTAGATGATTAGTTTGAAGCCGCGGATTCGGGTGACTTTTCAGCTGATCCACGCATCTCTAGTGTGTAACACCCGAGCCGTCGGGCTCTGAGAACACCACATCTGCCAGTGATTAGATGGCAGCACTTTGCATGTGTTTTGTAACTTGCAACTTATAAAATTAGAATGAGATGTGAGCACGAAATTAGGTGGTTAAAGTGACGTGTTTGTGTGTATGGGTCATGTTCAGTTAAAGGGCACCTAGGTTAGCCCTTTTTTCAGATTTAATATAAGTGTTTTGCATCTCCAGAATGTTTCTGTAAAGTTTCAGCTCAAACACCCATCAGATTTTCTATTATACCTTTTATTAAATTCCTATTTATACATTTTTTCACTGGGTGGCGGTTTTGGTGTACTGCTCCTTTAACGCTAGTTCTCCCCGCCCACCGTTTCTAGTTGTCTTTCTGCGTGCCTTAATCTCCTCCCTCAGCTGCATCAGACAACAGACAGACCTAAAGGAAGCAGATCTCACATAGCGTTTATGAGAAATACTACAGTAAGAACTTTACTAATGAGTATTTATTGTGCAGTTGCATCGCAGAGTCACACAAAGTTCACGCGCGCACAAGCACATACAGATACATGCGCACACACACACACCGCAGTAGACACAGACAGACAGACAGACAGACAGACAGACAGACAGACAGACACACAGACAGACAGACAGAGCGCCCCTTTAGCTTTGCACTCTTTTTGCACGCAAATGTGACATGATACAGGTTAATCTCCACTGCTGTATGGATATCTGTTATATAAATGTACAAAATAAACCTGATTTAACGTCCACAAACCGGGATTGAAACATCTTTTTATAATTGCAGCTTGAAAAGTAGATTTTTCAAGTATATAAGTAGACAGCTTGAAAAGTAGATTTTTTTACTATAGGTGCCCTTTAAAAATTGAGTTTTAGTGGTCTTTTTGCATCTCACTGTTCACTTAAGAATAAGTGCTATGAAAAATGTGTAAAGAATTCAGGAGCTTTGAATCTGTACATGTGTATGCATATTATTTTAAAAAGGACAAATTGAGCAGAGGGTTTTCTTTTAAGTTACAAAGTATAGCTTCATTTAAAGTAGTTTTTTTTTGTTAATATGTTTTGGGGTAAATTTCTCTGCCAATATCTATGTGCAATAAAATACAATTAACCACTACATCATATTATCAATTTAATTACAGTTCTTATATAACTGCATGTATGATGGAATGGAAGACCAGATCTGTGAGAATAAAAGTTTCAGTTGAATCAATTCATCCTGATGTATCTTGAATGTATTTAATAGTGATTTAAATGGTCACTCGTAATGATCAATACTTGCCTGATTATTAGGGGGATAAAAGGAGCTAAGCCCAGGGGAGATGATGAACCATCCATTGGCGATGGGTAGAGACGACCCAAAACAACCAACAACAAGAAAAGACTTGGGTGCAGTTTCACTTGGCCTGAATCACTGAAAAAGAGGAAGATAAATACATTGCATTTACTTAGCAGATGTAAATATTACTGACTAGCTTAATAAAAAGTTTACTTTGTTAACTTTACTAACATAAGCAAGACAAATTCCTAAAAGCAGTGTCATTAAATTCATTTGCCTAAGCTGAATTAAGGCTAATTCACACCACACAGACAAACGCCAACAAATACCAACAATCAAGTCTGTTGGAGGTTGTTGGATCAGTATGAAACCCCAGTTGGTGTCTGTTGCCCTTTGTCTTCACCTGACTGAGTTTGTTTTCACCTGACTGAACATGATTAATTGGCATTTGTTGAAGTTTGAAAGGATTTTCCAACAAGCACCAACAAACTCTGAAGTAATCTGATCTGGCTACAAACCGTTGTCATGACATTGAGGCAAAAAGCAAAACATTCAGGTTTTTGGACCAACTAGAAAGAAGAACAGTTAATGGATATTTGTGAGGAGAGACCAGGGGCCTCATGAACAAAGACTGTGTTGAATTAATACTTAAACACTGCGTACGGACAAAGCTGTAAATGAATCCCACGCATATTCTCTTTGTACATCCGAATTAACGTGAAACTGAGCGCACGGGCAAAACTTTTCCTCTTTGGCAAAACCAAACGAAAAGCAATGGAAAAAGCAAGCAAGAAAAGAAACTTCACAGAATGTGAATTGGAGGTGCTCCCATCGGAGGTATACTGGAGAAAACTGTTATTTGCAAGTTTGTCCTCTGTGATTAATAACAAAAGAAAAAAGTGGGAGAGTTTAGCTGATCCGGTTAACGCAGTAGGGTCTGAACCTCGCACTGTGAACAAATTAAAAAAGAAATGGTCCGACATAAAGGTGCAGGTTAAAAAGAGAACAGCAGCGCACCATCAGTGTGGATCAAAGAGGCGGGGGAACAGGGGATGCTGAACTAACACCCTTTGAGGAGAGAGTTGCCCCAATTGTGGGGGATACATTACAGTCTGGAGTAGTATCCGTGTCTGTGGGAGACACAGATGTATTAGAGGAACACTTTGCTAGGGCGGTATAGCAGCACCACTCCGCTCTGATCAAGGCAGCGCCACCAACATTTCAGCTGCCCAATCGCCCGTCGCCAATGGAAATAAAACAAACACACACAAGAAATACACATACGCCAGACATGAAGTTGGCGAGGACCAACGCGCATTCTCACGTTAATTTCATCGTTAGTAAATCCAAATGTGAGCGTGAAAGTTTTTATGCGTACGCAGCGTTGATACATGAGGCCCCAGAGCTTCATGCAGTTGGTGTGGTCGAGTATACTAACCGCAATGCGAAGGGGTATGCAATCAGAGCGATTGCTACAAGTGCTTGGTATTTCAGGAGGAGCGGAAGTCTGTCACTGTTTTCATATAAAATTTAAAGGAGAATGAGGTGACAATTTAGTAGTGTACAGTTCTTGAGCTAATCGCAGAAGTTTTAAAGGGGCTGAATATAAATATAGCCTAGTGTGCCTAAATGTGGCTAATGTGTGATAATAATATATAATAATAATAAATTATTGTAAGAAACCTGCCTGACAATATTTGCGTTTCACGGTACAAGCAAATTGTTACAATGTTGCTTAGTCAGGCTTGAAACGGTTGTGTAACTTTGAAAAAAAAAAAAAAAACCTCACACACTCACAAAATGAGACTTTATGATTTTTCCTGAAGTTTATTTGCTGTTATTGTTTATATATATATAGTCACAACATATGTTACAGCCCCATTACTCTATATTGTTGAATAACCTTACCCTTAAACTCCAAGACAGGAATGGAGACTAACATTTTTAAAGCTCCACTTCAAAAAAAAAGACCATCAACATCAAAAACTGATTTTAAAAATGTGAGTTAATTTATTTTTTAAAAATATATATTAAACCAGCTTGGGGTGCAGAGAAACATTTACAACAATTCAACCTATTATCATGGACCGGTAACATCTCAGTTTAAAGTACTCTCATAAACACCTCTGTAAAAAAAAAGAAATAAATACAAATGTTTATACATTTGGAGCATTCTTCCTTGCAAAATTTTCCGGTTCAGTCAGGTGTGATGGGCATGAGCATGAACGGACCTTTTCAAATCAATCCATACATGTTTGATTATGCTCAAGTCTGGGGGCTGGGATGGCCATTCTAGAACATTTATCGTGTCTGAGCATTAATTCATTGGTAGATCTGGAACTGTGCTTTGGGTCATTGTCTTGCTGAAACATCCAACCCTGCCATAACTTGACTGATTCCTGAACATTGTTCTTCAGAATCTGCTGATACTGGGTGGAAACCATGCGACCTTCAACTCTGGCAAGGTTTCCACACATCCCCATGGCATGATTGACCCTCCACTATATTTTATAGTAGGGAGCAGGTTCTTCTCCTGAAATGCTGTGTCCTTTTTCCACCATGCAAAGCGCCTATGGTTGTGGCATTTGCATTTTACATTTTTCCAAAATGATATAGGCTTGTCCAGATGAGTTTGTGCACACCTCAAATGACTCTTCTTGTTGGCAGAATGCAGAAAAGGCTTCTTCTGCATCACCTTCCATTGCGCTGTTCTTTGTGAAGAACGCGCTTAATTGTGGATCGATGTAAAATGACATTAGCTGCAGAAAGATGTTCCTGGAGGTGGTCTGTTGTTTGTCTGTGACCTTTCTAACCATTCTTTGCCTTTCAGATATTTTTCATGGCCTACCACATTTTTCCTTCACCAAAATTGTTCATGTGGCCTTCCATTTTCTTACTATATTTCGGACTGTGGAGATTTTAAACCTCTTTGAGAGCATTTTGCATCCTTCTCCTAATTAATGTTGGTAAATTATCATAGTTTTTAGGTCATTAGGAAGTTCTTTTGAGGTTCCAATGTTGCTACTTTCAGGTTCACAATAAGGAAAAGCAAAACTAGCAATTAGCTATCTTAAATATTCTTTTTCATGATTGGTTGCACCGGTGTTGAGATTGTTAAGGTTCACTGAGTCAAGCTGTGGTCACACTGGACTTTTAATGTCTAATCATCTTGTTTAATCCCGCCCCTTTTTCCAGCGCTGTACAACAGAATTTCGCAAGCTCAAACTCTAGCGTGACCGCAGCTTTACTCAAATCAATTTTGTGTTGTAATCAATTAGCATTAAGTGACTAGAGGTTTTGAAATCCAGACAAAAGAGAGGCTGCCAAAACTTTTGCATAGCCTATTTTCGGTTTCAATTTAATTTCACACATCTCAATACTGCTACACTATGTATTTCTGTCTGAAAATACATGACATTATCTACCTTTCTTTAGAAACCGAATGGCATTTCACTATGATCTTTTCGTATAAAGAATGAGCACATACTGTAAGTACTGTATGCAGCCACAGAAGGGTGCTCACATTTTTGCATATATATATTTCAGAGGGAATGATTCATCAGCCACAACAGAAAAGAGCACTGGGATGTCGGTCCTTAGCAATGGATTGGGTTAGATTGGGTAAAACTTTTGTAGTGTTGACCCCACCATCTCACACCCTCTCATTACACCCATATCCCAGTGATTCAACATGCATTTTGCACTTCGCTAAAATAAGCTTTTTGGATTACACTTCAACAAGAAAATTTCTCTAACATGTTAAGTAGTGTACTCCCACATTGATATTCCATGATGTTCCTTTGATTTTTGAAGGGTGATTCAAAGATTAGGATGATGATTTTTCAACCTCTCACACTCTCTACCTTATCATTTTTTAAAATTATTTACTGAAAGAATAAAAATAAGAGCATTGCAGATTGCTGCAAGAATAAAAAGCCAGACTGAAAACACATTAAAAAAAATTGATGCATATTTGAGTCTGATCACTCTGTGCTACAAGAAGAGAAAGCTAGACTGAAAACATTAAAAGAATTTGATAAACATTAAGATAATATGGGCCTCTTGCACAATGTTGGCGCTATTTAAAAACATCAAACTATTGAGAAATTAAAGTGAGGGTGATAAGAGAACATGTTCTCACAGTTCCTAAAGACCGTGGTCTCGATCCAAAATAGTAAATACTTCTAAATGCAATTTACTATTTGGAGGCATCTCAGCAAGGCATCAGTCCATCAGTGTGGTCAAGAATGCTTAATAAAAATAAAGAGGCTTGAGGTACTTCATCTTAAATAAGGGCCTCAGAGTAATAAGTGAGCTGAACTGGGTCAAATTAAGGGATGGCTATATCATTTAACTTTAACAGCATCTGACATGAATCACACACAACCACACATACACGCAGATATTGTAAGATTCAATAATTTTATAGGAGGCAATTCTCACCTGTTAACAGAAATTGTAGCTTCCTGGAGCTGACTGAGGAGGAAAGGATAAAGGGCAGGAAAACGAGTGAAAAATTCTCGGCCAGTCATCCTGTTAAGAGAAGAAAGAGATCCAGACTATAGTGTGTAGAACTGCACAATCAAGTGAGAAATGACATTTGCATGACTGCGTTTAATGTTATACGTCATGTCAAGTTGTTTTATCTCTATAACACTTTATACAATGCAAATTGTGTCAAAAGAGGTTTTCAAAAAAGGGCAATAAAAAAAGAAACTCTGGAATGATGTTTCATCAACGTGAAAGTTCAGTTCAAAGAGCACATACAGTTTTGTAAAATGGTTGCACTCCATTTAGTTCACCTGTCATATATTATTACTCACAAATAATATGAACACAAGTCTTTATATTTTAGTTTTAACATTTAGGGCCCTATCATACACCCGACGAAATAAGGCACACGATGTGTTTCTACAACGTGTTGCTATTTTCAGACCAGAGCAACCTCAATTTTCCCATTTTCCACCACATTGTTTAAATAGCAAATCCTTTTGCGCCACTTTGTGGACTCATGGGTGTTTTGGTCTAGAAAAGAGGTGCGTTAAGGCGCATTGTTGGTGCGTTGCTATTTTGAGGAACAAAAATAGACAGCACAATAGACCAGCTGAGTGCAGGTCTAAAGTCCAGCGCAGAGCGATTTAGTTGTGCGTCTCACTTACACATTGCTTAATACACACATGATGTAGAGCAATACACAAATATCGTTACATATGAAAAAGAAATAAAGGATTAAAATATTACAAAAATTATTATTTTCGACATAAATATAAAAACCACTGCTTTCATGCCTTCAGCTCGGGGGGCTTTTTCAGTTTATTCACGACAACTTGCTTTTGTATAATGTTATTATTATTAGTAGTAGTATTTATTATATGCATATTTATATTTGTTTTATTAAAAACAAGCTTAGATTTGTCCACCTGTCAGGTTTTAGACCATATGGGGCACAGCATGTGTGTTTGGATATAACTCAGTTTTTTGACCACACTTCATTATTGTTGTTCATTTATTCATTTGCTGGAAATTAGAATATAGAAATAGTTTTAAAACAAATCTTTGCGCTTAACAAACAAATTTAATTATGTAGGCTAATGGATGTCTGTGCGTACAACACATTTTCTTATCCTCGAAAGAGAGAAAGTGAAAGTGATAGGAAAGAATGAGAAGGCTCATTCTCGCGCTGCACTGCAGATGTTCTCGACGCAACTGACTCTTAAAGGGAATGGGAGATGAGACTCTGATTGGTTTATTCTTAAAACACACCGATAACTCATCAAAAGAGTAAGCTCAACCCTGTTAGACCATGCGAGGTGACGTACATCATATTTTTACGTCCTTAAAATAGCAAAAGTGGATTCAGACATGCCCTTAATGCTTTTGCATCCTGTGCTTTAGACTTTGTGCCTAGATTGTTAAAATAGAGTCCATACTGTTTAAATATTACAACATAACATAATCCTGATTGTCATTTCACATTAATACTGTGTTGTTATTCAAATAACAGCACAGTATTAAGAAACAAGTGTGCAGCATATACATTAATGTGGTCACATTAATGTCACCGATTATTTTCTCTGGCTGACTATATGTAAATGTATTTTATGTGAAAAAAACTTACATAGGCACAAAAAAGCCATTTGGAATAATCCGTTTTAAAATTAACATTTTGCTGATTCTGCAGGATGTAAACATTTGACTTTAACTGTATACATTAATGCTTGTTCATTCAACTAAATGATTCTATCGTTGAGTAACTGAGCAATATTAACATGCCCTGATTACTTGATCACAATACTTAAATTGCTTATTTTTGACCAGTATTCATTTAGAATAAAAACGATAGCTCATTTAATTTGGATCCACATGTTGTTTGCTAACAATGCAGCTGTGTGTGGTACATAGAACAATTCAAGTCACACCTGTTCTTTTTGGAGTGCTCATCTTTATCTTTCTTCACACCAAAAATCCGTGTAATCAAAGTGCTGAACAGAAGAGTCGAGGAGTTCCTCACCTAGAAAGAAGACAGAATGGAAAAACTGAAGTCAATGAAAACCTTAATATTTTTCATGAGACCTTTGACTCATAGTAATAAATTAAAGAAGTAGAGATGATTTCGTCTGGCTGTTTAATTTAAGATGTGATATCCATGTTTTCTAAAAATATCAGTATGTTTTTTACACAGACAGACCATTAAAATAACATTACCAAATAAAGGTAATTCTGTGTGCTTGGTTTGGGATTGTGCATCATAGTATTTGTTCTTCATTGCTTGGGTTTTCAGCATTGAAATTTAAATAACATTGATCTGATCTAAACTGAACTTCAACTCTAAAAACTGGACCAAAGCAGTTTCGATTTCCTAGAACTTATGAATTTATCTATTTATCAATATCAAATATCAATATTTATGATACATTCAATATATCACTGCATCATATGGTGCCCCACTGGAGGCCAAAATATCAATATTAATATCAATACCGATATTGATGATAATAGTTGTGATAAAGTCAATATAACACTACAATGCTAATATTTTACAAGAACAGATAAAAACACATAGTGAAACAGCTATACTCACAGCCCACACAGGAGAAGAATAACCCAGGATAGCTGCTTGCATGCCCTCTGATACAAATGTGACAATGTTCTCCCCCAAACGTGTATCCCTAAACAAAGCCCTCAGGATGTTCAGAGCATGGACCTGTATGTGCAGAATTACCAACAATTAAACAAAAGACTATAAAACATGCCTGATTCTCTTCATAGTTTTTTGCGTTCACCTGTGGCACACTGCTACTGTCAGAAGTTACATTATTAGAAGGCATGGCCAATGCAATCAGAGATCTCATGGTCATCTTTAGGAGTCCACAGCTAGACTTGGGTTCGGAGGACAGCAAGGCCTTCACAAAAGAGACATTATTGTAGTTATCACATAAATCACAATAAAGTTCCCACATTTAACAAGACATATGAGGGAAAATAAATGGTGATGACAGATTATGGACATTATTATTGTAATTATTAATTAATGTATTTGCTTGTGTGTGTGTTTTTAAGAACCCTTAAATTATATTAATAAAGTAAAAAAATATTCCGGGGTGGCTGATATGCATGCAAGGTCAAATAACCCTATTCATTGTCTTATAATATGCACTTATTCACCTAATTATCTCCATGAACACACGCACGCACACACTTGAAGTCAGAATTATTAGCCCCACTTTTAATTTTTTTTCTTTTTTTAAATATTTCCCAAATGATGTTTAACAGAGCAAGGACATTTTTACAGTATGTCTGATAACATTTTTTACTTCTAGATAAAGTCTTATTTGGTTTATTTTGGCTATAATAAAAGCAGTTTTTAATTTTTAAAAAACTATTTTAAGGTCAAAATTATTAGCCCCTAAGCTATATATTTTTTTCGATAGTCTACAGAACAGACCATCGTTATACAATCGGCCTATAATCTGCCTAGTTAACCTAATTAACCTAGTTAAGCCTTTAAAAGTCACTTTAAGCTGTATAGAAGTGTCTTGAATATTATTTACTGTCATCATGGCAAAGATAAAAAAAAACTAACAGGGGGGCTAATAATTCTGACTTGAACTATATATATATATATATATATATATATATATATATATATATATATATATATAATTATTCATAAATTCTTGATTTCAGTTGTAGAGAGTTTTTGTCAAGTTTAAAAGGTGTGTTTGTGCATGAAATATACGCGTTTAGATGCATCTCTTTGGCTACGTTCACACTGCAGGCAAATTTTTGCCCCCTCATGTGACTCAGGTGATGACAGTGTCTTAAATCACACACACACACACATATATATATATATATATATATATATATATATATATATATATATATATATATATATATATATATATATATATATATATATATATATATATATATATATGTATATATATATATGTATATATATATATGTATATATATATATATATATATATATATATATGTATATATATATATATATATATATGTATATATATATATATATATATATATATATATATATGTATATATATATATATATATATATATATATATATATGTATATATATATATATATATATATATGTATATATATATATATATATATATATATATATATATATACATACACACACACACACACATATATATATATCAGTCACATGAGGGGGAAAAAAATTTGCCTGCAGTGTGAACGTAGCCAAAGAGATGCATCTAAACGCGTATATTTCATGCACAAACACACCTTTTAAACTTGACAAAAACTCTCTACAACTGAAATCAAGAATTTATGAATAATTATATTCGCTATTCAAACTTAAATCAGTATAGAGCCCACCCCATCCAACAGTTTCACTTTCAGTCTCCACTAACTTACTATGTAGTATTAAACAGTCTGTTGTTATAAACTAAAAGTTATGACACATGATGACCGCTTATTAATTATTAAGATGCTTTTAGCTACTTTTTCAGTTAGTTTTTCAGCAATTGTTGCTAATATTATTCACTTTTAATACTCACCTGAATATAGAAGGGTATTCCTGCACTTCTGCGAGTTGCACACAGTTTTGAGGAGGGGTCACTGGATTTCACTTCCTCAAGAACCTCCTTCATCCAGTGTGCTGGTAGTTGCTGAAGCTTAGCACTCCCACTCCTAACATACACAGGCACACACGCGCACACACACACGCACGCACGCACGCACGCACACACGCACACACACACACACACACAAATTAGATAATGTTGTGAAAAAGATGTTGGATTCCAGGACTGAGGGCATCCAAGTTTAAGTGGTTCCAAGAGTCTCTGAGACATCTTTTTTAACATATTGTCAAAAGTGATATTATTCATTTTAAAAGTAAAACTTTTTGCAGATTTATATAAAAAAAAAGAAAAAAAAAATTTTAATATCACATGGTCTTAAGTATTTAGACCCTATACTGTGACACTCATATTTTGCTCAGGTGCTGTCCATTTCTTCTAATCATCCCTGAGATGGTTCCACACCTTCATTTGAGTCCAGTTGTATTAATTATACTGATTGGACTTGGTTAAGAAAACCACACAACTGTCTATTTAAGACCTTACTGCTCACAATGCTTGTCTGAGCAAATAAGAATCATGAGGTCAAAGGAACTGCCTGAAGAGCTCAGAGATAGAATTGTGGCACGCACGATCTGGTCAAGGTTAAAAAAAAATCTGTTGCACTTAAGGTTCCTAAGGGCACAGTGGCCTCCATAATCAGGGTATTTGCAGGAATCCTAAAGATAATTTCAATACCTTTTTAAGACTTTTTAAAGACCTCCTTAGCATGTTTTATGACCTCATCGCCACTTCAAGTTGTAATCAGTATCAAACCTTTAACTTAATAAACAGTTGTTAATAAACAGTTAAATAAAACAATAGAGCACAACCATAAAACAGTACTCAGATAAGCTTGGGAGAAACAAAGCTTGAAAGAATAAATTACGCGGTTGTTTTCAACGACAGGCTTCAGCCACTGTTAGACGTGTCTTTCTTCAACCAGGAGTAAGCAAACTTTTCCCATTTGCCGTCATGGTTTCGCTACATGTGGAGAGCGTTACATTATTTACCCACATTTGTCGCAAATTACATAACCTCATGCGGACAGAGGAGCTTAGCCAGACGCGCCCGGCCCAAACCAATCCTGTGGATTGAGGAATATAAATATATTTATTCTTTTTTTGTAGTTAAACACTTTAGAAAAACAAAATTTAAGACCTCCTAAAAACCTGATTAAGACTTTTTAATACCTTTTAAGGGCCGTAATTTTATCATATTTGATTTATCAACTTTTAATACTTTTTAAGACCGCATGGACACCCTAATAACCAATAAATGGAAGACTTTTGGGACGTCCAGAACCCTTCCTAGAGCTGGTCTTCCGACCAAACTGAGCTACCGGGGGAAAAGAGCCTTGGTGAGAGAGGTAAACAAGAACCCAAAGTCACATTACTGTAGCCCTCCACCAGTCAGGGCTTTATGGCAGATTTTCCCGACAGTGCAACTCAGTGCAAGACACAGGAAACCTGCATGGTGTACAATTCTAATTGAATTAAGAGGTAGAGGTGTGAATCTGGACTCACGGTTCGGTTATGATTATCATTTCATCGATTTGGTACAGTTCAATATTTCGGTGCATCGCGGTACATTGACAGTGCTATCCATACACCATTCAATATTTTACTTCACAGCACTTAAATATTATCCCGCTTGCTTTTTGAACGTTGTCTAACGAGTTGTAAAACGCTTATGATTGGTCACGCGCTCAACAGAAAGGGCTGCAAACGTGCTGGCGTTGACCGATAATGCCGAGTTCAGACTGCATGATTTTCAAAGTAGTCATGTCACAGATGTTTTCATACTACTTGACTATCTGGGGTAGCGTTCCGTCGGTGCTGTGTTTACACTGTAGGATGGATCTGGCAACATGGGACTTCACATTGCATGACTTTAGAATAGAAAGAATCGCCGACAACTTTGTCTCGGTCCGAAAACTACGTCTCTCACAATCAAACACACAAAAGAAATGACATGGAAAACACGCAAGGCCACAGAGTATATCTTTTGAAATCTAACTACACAATGAGAAAAAAGCCTTTAGTGCAGTAGAAAATGGTTTTGAAAGTAATTAGCAATTTCTCCTCAACTTTTTTTTCTTTTTCGACCCAGTTGTGAAATTGCTCAGATGACACTAGTGCTCCTGGCAAATTTACACTAGTTTTTACTCCATTTCTTGGGTCCAAAAAGACAGAGAAGAAGCGCTTTTAACTTCTCCCCCAACCTCCCGCTGGCCTGCAGGTACCCACACTAGTGGATGCTGCTCTCTTATTGGCTGTAGCCAATCGCCGATGTTATTTTCAGTCAAAACTCATTTCACATGGCGTGATTTGAATCGCCGACAGCTCCAGATATTTAGCATACCAAATATCTCACGGGTGTCAGAGATATATTGTCGATTCTCTCAGATCGCGTCTTTGATAGTTCATACTGCGTGATTGTTTCTCACATGAATGAGCACCGATTTGCCTGTAATTTCAGGCATTTGTCTGCGATTTCTCAAAACCTGGCAGCGAGTCAAAATCAGGGCTAAAATCATGCAGTCCGAACTTGGCATAAGTGACACTGATGAAGGCACGCGGCAATCACAGCTGATCCATGATAGACATGGAGGAGAAAACCTGCTCTGCAGACACGCTTGTGTCTGTATCATCCAGTATCGCTACAACAGCCGAGAGGAGAGGAAACGTCATGCCAGCAGGTCATATGGGCCACAGTGAGAGAGTGAGTAATGGAGTTTACTTTCATTTACTCCAGCAGTGAAATAGGGGCTTCTGCTGTAACTTCAGTGTTAGTGAAAGACTACTGTACAGCAAACACAAGCAGTGAATTGTGCAGAGTTTCTGCATTTTAATTACTCGCACTCGCCTCCCTCGCCATAATATTCTACCTCAAAATAGCACATATGAGATAAATGGCGTTAGTACATAATAACCAGTTAGGATCTATTACTGAACCGATACCGAATTGTCCATGTCTGCATCACGGTGCACTGAAGAAACAATACATTTTGACATCCCTATTAAGGGGTGTAACAAATTTATCAGCATTGAAATATATTTTGCAGCACTGCAAAAATAGACCTAGCATGGAAGTTGTCGCAACACATGCTGATTATGCTCTGCTTGGCCTTATGGTGTGAAAGAAGCCACGAAATAAAGACAGCTGTTTAACTGGACAAATAGCTAGGAAGTCAGGAAGTATGTTACAATCCTGACTATATAACCATTCATGCTGCTGAGCAATCTGGTTAGGTCCCTCACCTGCAGAGCATCTCAGTGAGTCGAACAAAGCCCACATAGGCGAGTTCAAATGCCCCCCTGTGACGAGACTGTAGCAGCTGCTTCCGAAAGTACATTCCCACACCTTCCACCTGAAAGACAAAATAAAGATTAACAACACGAATGTGTGAAAATACATAACCTTATACCTTAAAGTACCGACCTTAAAGCATATACTGTACTTGAAAATAAAGTGACATGTGGTTAGCTATCCCATTTCAATGTTTAAACAAAATGTTCAAAATATTGAAATGTGACACCTGCATAAAGTAGCCCACCACACAAACATGTGTTAGTTTAATTTATCTTAGCGCTGAATTCAGTTGTATGTTGAAGATTTTTAAGATAATAGAAATTATTGACATATTGTATCAGTGCTTCCCACACACAGACATTACCTATGCGGGTACCTATTTTTTTTTTTTACTATTATTATCATCCTTTTACACTTTTTTGTATGCACACAAGATAACCAAACATCTGCAATAAATTAATCAGTGGAAAATCTTCTCCTGCGTACACTTTTCGTGCAGTCTCACATGCTTTGCAGACACCCTCAGAGGTGTGCCTTTTTGGGACTAAAAAAATGTGTCTAAATCTCCTAAAATGTCGGGAATTTAGCTTTCACTTTTGCTTTCCAAAAGCTGTTGTGAATGGTATTTTTGCATTACCTTTTCATTTAAGCCCAATTTACTTTCGCTTGGCAATTCACTTTAAATAATTAATTCTTTAATCTAAACGACTCAGGAAAACTTTCCTATATACTTGCAAAATATGTGTACACCATTAGAAATGTCTCATTTGTCTTATTGAATTAATATAGCCTACACTTCTTATTGTCTGTCAGAAAGACATGATGACATTGATATTGTCTGTTTTTTTAAATAATTTTTGTTGTTTTTGCTGTATATTTTATTATTTTGATAATGTCAATATATTACATAATTTTTTCATATATAAAATGCTTTGGCAATACTGTACAAAATGTCATGCCAATAAACTTGAACTATGCCTATATTGTTTACCACACTACTTTGAATATTCAGTCTGAAATAGCAAGTATGACTTCAAAACAACATTAGCACTATTTAACTGACTGTGAACTATATTGTACTTTGTTGTAGGCTGATAATATATTTTCTATTATCGCTATATTATGAAAGTCAGAATGTGCCAAAAAAAAAAAAAAAAACCTTTACCCCAATGCCAGCTTTAGGGAAACTGGCAATAATAAGTATAATTCCAGCACTATGTTTATGTTGGACAAAGTGCGGGTCTTAATAGAGACCTCAGCAGAGACTAACAATCCTTGCAAGCATGAAATATTGCACATTATGGCAAGTCTTGCTTGCTACTTGGTGTTTGACAAGATGTCATGTCACGAGATCTCAAAAGATTAACCCTCTAGGGTCTAAGGTGATTTTAGGGCCCCTAAGATATTTTGACATGCCCTGACATTTGTGTTTATTTCAGCTACTTATTACATAGTATTGGCCAACATGTATTTTTTTGTATTCAGCACAAACTGTCCGATAATAATGTGAGAGAAATATTGATGTACATGCTTGTTCTTTTAAAAATAACATTTTATGCGTGGTTAGTAGGTTTTGGAGAAAAAAATATAGCTGAAATAAGGTCCAAAAAACTACACTGAATGGCCCTGAACAAGACTTTTGAGTAACTAGTCTTGTAGGCTAAAATATTTACTTCACAAATATGTGAAAATTATTCTGTTCTCTCATTCAAAGAAAACATAACAATGATTTACATTTTGTAAAGTGAGTGTCTGGGCCAGAATACTGTTTGCTTGGGAGTGATAATGGTCATGAATAATTCTTACCTGGAGAGACAAAAGACACTCCCCCCTGGCTAATGTTCACCCATTAAGGGCATTGAAAAGTAGTGTCCAGCTGCAAAAGCTAGCCCAAACTAAATGCTTGTTGTTTTACTTGCTGTATAATGACCACTGTAGCGTAATGACAAAAGCTTTAAACACAAGAATAAATAATTTTCTAAACATGTAAAACAATTACTTAATATTGTGACATGATTTCTTGTTGAGGTGAAAAGTTGTCTAGTGAGTTGTGAAGATGTTAGCATGATGGAGCGTGAGGGTGATATAAGCATTAAAAGTTGGAGGCAGGATTGGATTTGAGCTGCAAATCAGGTGCTTTGCACACACCTGGCAACCAGGCTGCTGCGTCCAAAAAGAGGCGGCTGGTACTACACAATGGAATAACATTTAGTACTACACAACGGAATAGCACTTAATATTTGCTGAAAATCATAATCGTCATAAAAACAAATCGAATTAAAACATGTGGAGTATTCCTATTTTAGTTGCACTATTGAAGTGCAGTTAAGACAGTAATAAAACGATTACCATCATGGTTACACCTTATAGTTACGAAAAAGTACAGAAAACACAAACAATCACCGGTCACTTTATTAGGCATACCTGTCCAACTGCTCGTTAACACACATTTCTAACCAGCCAATAACATGGCAGCAACTCGATACATTTAGGCATGTAGACATGGTCAAAACGATCTGCTGCAGTTCAAACAGAGCATCAGATTGGGAAAGAGAGATGATTTAAGTGACTTTGAACGTGGCATGGTTGTTGATGCCAGACGGGCTGGTCAGAGTATTTCAGAAACTACTGGGATTTTCACGCACAACCATCTCAAGGATTTACAGAGAATGATCCGAAAAAGAAAAAAATATTCAGTGAGAGGCAGTTCTGTAGCGCAAATGCCCTGTTGATGCCAGAGGTCAGAGAAGAATGACCAGACTGGTTCAATCTGATAGAAAGGCAACAGTAACTCAAATAAACACTTGTTACAAGAGAGGTATTAAGAGGAATATCTCTGAACGCACAACACTTCGAACCTTGAGGTGGATGGGCTACTGCAGCAGAAGACCACACCGGGAGCCACTCCTGTCAGCTAAGAACAGGAAACTGAGGCTACAATTCACACAGGCTTACCAAAAGATTGGACAATAGAAGAATGGAAAACTGTTGCCTGGTCTGATGAGTCTCGATTTCTGCTGCAACATTTGGATGGTAGAGTCAGAATTTGGTGTCAACAACATGAAAGCATGGATCCATCCTGCTTTGTATTAACGGTTCAGGCTGGTGGTGGTGTAATGTGTGGGGGATATTTTCTTGGCACACTTAGGGTCCATTAGTACCAATTGAGCATCGTGTCAACGTCATAGCCTACCTGAATATTGTTGCTGAACATGTCCATTCCTTTATGACTACAGTGTACCCATCTTCTGATGGCTACTTCTAGCAGGATACCAACACCATGTCATAAAGCGCAAATCATCTCTGATTGGTTTGCTTGACTGTGAGACTGGTTTCTTGATTATGACAATGAGTTCACTGGAATAGCTTACTTCCAGTGCTGCTCTTTTAAAATCCTAAATTGCTCACATTAGTTAAAATTGATAATTTGATTGTTTCAAACTGTTTAAAAATATGGCGTGAAAAGAGCTGCAAATTACCGGATACTACTACTTTTGCCCCAGTATATCGTTATCATGCATTCTCCTCCTCCATCTCTGGCAAATAATGCACACTCTTTTCAAATAATCTGGGAAAAAAAAGTGAAAAAAAAAAACTTGTACAAAAAGAAAATGAAGAACTTTACCCCCCCCTTCACCCCGCCCCTCAAACACAGTGATAGCAGAAATCCCCGAAAATTACAGAGGGGTTGCCAGACCATCTGAACAGTAAACCACAGCTTTTTGCTGAAAAGTCCCGCAGTTCCCTCTCTAATGACATAAAAAAAATAATAGGGAAAACAGTCATATCAATAGTCTAAGCAACTGCTAAAAGATGTCACATACCAGAGCCTGCATAGATATGTTATTTTCAAGAAAGCTTCCCATTGAAAACCTCCATCTCCTCAGGTGAGGAAAACACCTTGTCAGTTGAGCTGTGGATGACGCGTAGTCTTGGCGGAGAGATAAATCCACTCCTTACACCACCATTCTGGAGATGATTCCTTATGTCACGGAATGGCTGTCGCTGCTTCATTATTTCAGCCGGGAGGTCAGGAAGATGTGTATCTGCCTACCCTCGTAGTGCAAATGAAATTGTTGACGAGCCTGTTGAAGAATTTTTTTTCTCCGTTTGAAAGTGATGACTTCTGTCTATCATCACACGCGGCCACGCACCTACACTGGAGAGCTGCTAGGCCAGCTGATGAGAACACTTCCAATGGCTGAGAAAAGTTGCTTGCACCCAGTAGGTCGGAAATAAACTTTGTCAGAAATTTCATGGGTCGCCCATTATCGATCTTCTCAGGTAAGCCAACAATTTTAATGTGTTCCTCTTAGTCGATAACTTTACCATGGAGGGCTTTATTTTCTGACTTCATTTTCGTGCACTTCTGCTCTCCCAGAGTGAGGCGGCGATCATAATCCACAGTAGCATTCTCAACCTCCTTGATTCTGTCCCAGAGGTTCACTAAAGATGCTTGATTGGACACTAGAGATGCTTCCAGGAGATCAAATCGATTAGTCATTGTTTTGCTCATATTTTGTATTGCCAGAAGAACAGTGTTAGATTCCGCCTCAGACTTCACACTTAACTCAGAGGTTGATGTGACCTGGTCAGCCATCCCTGGTGATGACTGAGCAGGAAGATTATTCGACAGTTTATACATATTCTTTCCTTGTTGGGCTTAGGCTTAGTCATTATGCTGATATTTACGCAACAGACATTATTATACAGAAAATATTGGCAAAAAAACGAGTAATCAAAATAATGACCGAATACTGCCAAAAAGAGAAGAGGACCGCTGAAACACGACTACTCCATTCAGCACACACTAGCGCCCACTTATTTTTTCTCTTAATGGTTTACCATAACTTTAGGCATAACCAAATAATATGGTTATGAGTTATGAGAGTTATGTCCTGTGAATATAACTCTAACACTGAGTTAATATTAGTTTGATTGAAATGTATGTTATGTTGAACAGTAGACCTACACTGAGAGAGCAGATCAAAAGATTCAAAAGCAGATTATGGAGACATTTTTAATTGGCCAGAATCAATCAATCAACACAGAAGCAACTTCATAGGAATTAAGCTCAAAAAGGTCAGCTTAATGCAAAAGTATGCACTTGACAGTATGGGTTTTATAGTTCCTCATTTCATTTCACTGGCTTATGTAATGGAGGCCTCAGTAGGTTCCAGCATATCATGTCTGAGAGCTGTGTACTGTATGCATGCCTGTGAATATGCGAATATAGCAGTAATTATGCTTGTGTCTAACCTGGTCCTCTGTGATGACTCCGCTGCCATCAGGGTGTGTGAGAGGACAGCACAGGGGCATGCTGTGACACAGATGACCCAATAACATAGACACCTCTTTCATGGTCCTCCAGCAACATACCAGCACCATCTGAGAAGTGACTCGGTAGGCCTCTCCATTACCATCACCTAAACAATATAAATGCATGCGTAACCAAACGCTCTAAAACATTGCTCAAATGTTTGCCTAACATGGACAGAGCATATATTACAGAAACATTTTGTTTAATATAATTTTTACTAGACCTAAAATCTATTTCAAATTAGGGGTACCCTCAAAGGACAACCCTCTGTTGACATTTTGGAAATGTAACTATCATTAGCTAAATTGAGTAAAGTTCATATTGATGCATTGAAATGTAATGCAATACATTCCAATATGTGAGCTCAAGATTTATCAGGGAGAATTTGTCTAAGTGTAAATAATTGTTGTCGAGACACCTGCTTTAATGTGCCTTCCGCACTATGAACTCTATGCCCAGGTGCTTCTGGTGAACGGTTATGACATTAAACTTGCCGCAT
Source organism: Danio aesculapii (assembly GCF_903798145.1). Classification (NCBI taxonomy): domain Eukaryota; kingdom Metazoa; phylum Chordata; class Actinopteri; order Cypriniformes; family Danionidae; genus Danio; species Danio aesculapii. The sequence continues at coordinate 43,076,916 of NC_079447.1, read as the reverse complement.
TTTAGATCTGTATTATTTAAACGCAATAATCTACACTGCCTGACTGAGGCACAATATAATGAGGGTCTCCCCCAAGACCAGCACCAGATGACAACCAGCACCACTGGAGCACCGAAGGATAATGGAACTTGACTTGATATTGACATTCACCTCTGGACAATTGGACTCTTACAAGCACACCCCGGACACCTGTACAGCAGCACACTGACTCCAACATGTTATCGCAAACTATCACTTGTTTGCACAACAACAAACACCCTCCAGGGATCATTGTTATACACACTTGTGTGTTCGTATTTTCACTCTCCCCTGTGACGATATGAACAGTTAGTTTACCACAGTATTTTATGGGCTCCGCTGAAGCTCCTCCAGATGTTTATAGTACATGTAAATGTCTTTTCATTAAATGTAATGCTTGAGCTGAATAAATAAGTGGGTCTATTTATATTCTGATGCATACAGATGAATAAGACCAGTGCTACTAAGTTAAGTCAATATCATGAAGTTAAAGCTTGTTAGTTATGTGAAAGAGCAAGTCGATGGGAAATCATGTTCTCACTTTATTGCATGCATAGTTATGTCCCATACATTCATATCTATGATATTTATAACACACTGTTACTTTGTTGTTACTGAAACCATAGATTTGCCACTTCACCAATTTTCCGATGGACACTCCGGGCTTATACAAAAGCTATAAACATATTACATTATGTAACACAGAATTTGCAATTGCAGCTGTAGTATAGTTGTCAATTTCAAATTGCAGATAAAAAAAAGAGAATGTTTTTATTCTAGTGCCATTTCAGCAATATTTTTTTCATACATTCACCCGCATCTAAATGATCTTATTTATTATGATTGTGAGAGGCAGCACGAAAGTTGTTTGCCTAGAACAGTAGTTGAGCTATCTCCGGCCCTGCATAAATCAGCTATTTCCACAGCAGAGTTTATTTCACTGTACATCCACTGATATGAACCAAAATATTGCACTCACTTGTCAAGTGAATGTCTAAATTTAAACTTATTTATGCCTCCATCTCAATAACTGGCAAAATGGACATTATTTAGCCACATATGCAAGTGATTTACTAGCCCTCTAGACGGTTGCAAGACATTTTGTGATACTAATACTAAAAGGCCAATAAAGTGGGGAAACTCTAGTGATGAAATGTGTTTGTACCTTGGTTACAGATTGGTGGTTTATGGACAGTGCTCTCTAGATCTTGTTGCTCGATGTTGTGGCCGGTTGCACTAGGCTCCAGCTTTCTGGCACTAGTGAAAAAATCGTTTGAGTCACGAGGTTGAATCTCCTGCAGAATGTTCTGTAGGCCAGCAGAGGAATCTGATGAAATGATAAAAAATGTTTTATTGTAATTACATGTGCAGCTGTAAAGTGGGCTCAAGTTTAGTTAAATTAGTGTATAGTATGTAATTTTGCATATATTTTAAGTGAGGAGCTTTAGCATGCACATTTACACCAACTTACAGTCACTTTGTGAGCCTGTGTCTTTACATACTTTGCATTTGCAGGTTTCCTTTTTTCCACACATTGACATAATTGTGAATTATTATTACAAAATATGTTATGAATAAATGCAGTTACTAATGAAGTTGCGTTCTCTCATATCTAGGACCTGCTCTGGTGTTTGTGTCACGGGGGGACTGGGGCACAAGACCAATAAATGATTGGATGATAAAATGAAGAGAGGATGCATATACATCAAAGCAAATAAAACTAGTTATAGGGGCTATTCACACACTGCATCTCAAAGCACGTGAAAAGTGCAAGTACATCGATTCCCTCACCATTTTCAAAACACTTTGTGCTAGGTGATCACCAATCGTTTTCTCAGAGGATGACAAACTGACAAAACATTGCTTTACAAAGTATGAAGATGATTGGTCAGTGCATTATGCAATGAATCAACCATTTTCTACATTTAGCTTTCTCATAAAATATTGAGAAGCTTGACACAAAGTGTAATATATGCTACTACTGATACCCTCTCGGTCTTCTGAATAATCACGCTGTCTGTTTAATTATTGTTAAAATGCAGATGTTAATACACGAGCGCTGTCGGTTGTCTGTGTATGTGAGATTCTTTTGTGTTCTCCGTTTACATGTATGAGTAAAACACGGAGATCTCAGAACAGGTAATCGGGCTCTTTTAAACTTGGTTTAAACTTAATGCATCAGATCCACTGTCCAGAAATGGAGAGCAAATATTGTGTACTCGGTCTGTTAAAGAGCAGATGAGATTTAATGCATCTGCGCCAACTTATTCTAAACCAAAGTGTCTATATTCGTTGTCTAAACTCGACACTGCCACAGCTTGTTTGTTTATGGTAAGCACTACTTGTGGCTGGTTTGGGCACGGCTATTTGGAGAATGAAGATGCACTCACTCTATTGGTGCACCCTCCCTTCTCCCACTTTTTTTTAATTACAGATCTACACAATTCACATGAATGACCTATTTCAAAATGAAAACAATATATTTCACCAAAAAATGACAAGTTTGCACCCCTGGAATAGTAAACTAGCAACTATTGCTAATCGCTTTTTTTAAAGTAGCATGCCCAACATTGTTCCATTGCCGCCCAAAAATCGGCAACATCCTTAAAATTAAAGACTAACTGATGCTGGTCATGACTCACTTAGATCAATGTTAGAAACATTTACCAGGTTCTGCATCCATGGGAATGAGGCCCTCAGGGGAAGAGCTCTGAACTACAGGTGATACAACATCAGACATTCTGTAGCACAGGGCTATGAGTTCTGATACAACAGCCCTCCATTGAGTCAGCAGTACAAGTGATCTAAACACACAGAAATACTTTAAACACACGTAATGAACAGCAACATCTCTGTAAATAGATGAAAAGATAATTAAAGATGTAGTGTGTGAGGACATACCCAGTGTTTTGCTGTTGCAGGATTGCAGTGATGCAATGTGCTCTTCCATATAAAGGAAAGGAAGCAGCAGCTTGCAAAAGAGACAACTCTGCCTTCATAATCTCATCCTTCAAACACTTCATCAGCCACTGCACCACTGAAACATTACAAATGTGTTCTTTAATTTCCATGTCAATGTTTGGTTAAATTAATGACAATTGTCTAATATCCACTAATGCAGCATGTTGGGAGTTTGTATTTTGTATCATCTACAAGCCATTTTGGATTTACATAACATTAAATTTAACAGTGGCCTAAATAGAATATGTTCATCATAAAGCAACTTCAAAAATTTGCAAAGTCTCCTTCGAAAGCTTGCTTTAACCTGCTTTTAATATTTTCAGATCACAGCACCAGTGATGATGTGCTCTTTGCTCCGTTTCCTGCCTTGACTACCTTGTTAATCATGCACACCTGTGCTGCTCATTAGTCTGTATGTATTTAAGTTTCTGGCTGCGTCCGAAACCGCATACTCCATACTATGTAGTACGCTAAAATCAGTATGCGAGCTGAGTAGTATATCCGAATTCATAGAATTCAAAAATCAGTATGCGAGAAGTATCCGGATGACTTACTACTTTCGGCGAGATTCTGAAGTGCGCATTCCATGAACGCTGCGCTATACCATGGTGCCCCGCGAGAGAACTCATGAATGGGAGTGAGTGAAGCGATGAAACTGACGCATGTAGGTCACATGACCATGACAAAATGGCAGATGTTGTACATTCCAATTCCATTCATACTTCTTACATTCATACTGTATAGAACATACTTTTCTAACGGCCGAGTAGTATGTTTAAATTCAAATGCAGTACCTACTGAGTAGTAGGTGGTTTTGAATGCAACCTTTCTGTATTCGTTGTCCTGTCTCGTCTTTACCCACACCCGATGTCTTCCTGTGTGCCTAAGTTGATGTATGTATCCAGAGATTCACAATTCAATAAGTTAATAATTTATCCATTGTTTCTTTCTTTTTCCTGTTGGGTCCATCAGTGACAAATATAGACTATTACAATGTTTTTTCAGCTTTTTCAATTAAAGCTTTGTCTACAAATTGACTTTAAAAGTGCAGTATGTAAGTTTGACACCCAGTGATTAAACTACGTATTACATTCCTGGATCAAAACAAACGCAAGCGCAGGTTGCCAGATTGACCAACAGGAGCGAGTCTGACGATTGAGCCTAAAGGTTTATTTAAGGCTGATTTAAATTGTGTTCTAAATAAAAGCAACAGTACATGATAGAAGGAATATTTTCCATTTTAAAAAGAGTTTTTGTTCTAACCAAAACCTCGAATTGATATATTAGAAACGGCTTCTATTTCTTGCAGCTGAACAACAGAAAACTGACAATGATCACCTCAGGTACACCTCATGTGCTTTATTCAGCGTTAAATGCTAACAATGTGAGTTTAAATACCATTTTACATGACACTGATTGCCATACTACTGAAAACAGCAGCAGATAGTTCACCTCAGATCTTGAAAATAAAATAAACCGTTTAAAATTGCACTTTAGAACTCTGAAATTATGCAAACCAACACATATCAGTGATTCTGCATGTGCCTTTAATAATGTTTTAAATAATGCAATTAAATAAATTAAATTAAATAATGTATTAAAGAGGTTTAATATGTATTAAGTGGATTATAAACCCTACCATTTCATGAGTGAGTGCATATTCTGTGCTTCTGAAAAGCTGTATTTAAATTTCTGACGTGTTTAGTCTGGGGCAAAGAGCCAAATTTTATCGCTGCAAGTCTAGTCATGTAGTGTGTTTTGACACCGGGTTACAATGTAACCTGCTCACCTAATGTTTACGCTTGTAAAATGTATATTATTTGCTAATTAATAACCTCACATGGAACTCTGAATCTGTGTCTCATTTCGGATTGCATTTTGGTCATGGACGCATGTTTTCAGAGCCTTTCTAAATAAATGAAATATGTGGTTTTCCACCAAGGCAACCCGGGGTGCTGAAGTAAAGTTTCATAAACTAATTTCGAGAGGAGCATGTGATATGATTGAGCACGACTGGTTGCTCATTTGTAATCAGTAATAATCCGAGTGATCCAAACTTACAATAAATGGATCGTTTTTTCCTACTGCTCTACCTTTTTTTTTTTTAAAGAATACCCCCTTCCACACCATCTCCTCCCTTTCCTCCCTTTTCTAAGGGGAGCTCTCAAGACCTACCTGATCTCGGATACCCTTATATACTTATTGACCGGGTGGGAGCCTTGGGCTCAAGTATCTCCGAGCTCAGGGTTCTCTCCCAGGACAGCATGCCAAACCTGCTATTAACGCTAAGCATATCTAAGCGGGAACTCTTGAAATATAATAGGCTAAACTGGCATTGGGTGGGTTAAAAAGATCCAAAACAAACACAGCGTTCTGGCACGGAATGTCCATTTTCAAAGCAGAATAACTGACATCAGCAATGTTTTTCAGATAAACAAAAATGTTTACTTGGCATGTTTCTCAAATATCTGCAAACATATTATGGTATTTTTATGCTTTCGAAGCAAAAACGTACATAAAGCACCTTTAAATTGAAGGGCAGAAATCGAAAGACAGAAATTTGATTTCATTAAAAAAATGTAATTCTGCATTTCAAAGATGAACGAAAGTTTTGTGAAATCAGATTAATATGAGTCAGTCATTTTAATTTTTCCGGTAAAGTATCTGTTAAAAAATAGCTTTTTTTAATGTTTGTCTTGATTTGATTATTCATTTTTAGAGTTCTAACATTCACAAATTAAAGGAATTCCTTAAAAATAACACTGTACTTGAACAATCTTTTGCTTTTCAGTAATTTTAATCTAAGAAAAAAATACCTGTCAGCGCATTCTGTTCTAGTATGGAAGCTTCAGGCACTTGCGACTGGATCAGTGCTGGTGGCTGGAAAGGAACGTGATGCTTTTGTATACAGCTGAATAATGCATCCTGCAGACCCTCCTGGTGCAAAAGTAGGTTGAAAAGATGGGCAGATGTGATGCTATCAAATGGTTTGTTGCTGATGCTGAGGTCCAGAGCAACCTGTAGCAAAGACTGAAGCTTTTCTGGCACCTACAACGATAAGGAAAAATATTAATATTTAAAATAGCTTGCCACACTATAGAGAATCAATTGAAATTGCAAGATCTACATAGTTTTTCAGTATTATTAAAAAAAAATCGAACTAACCCTAGAAAGCTTTTTACAGGGATATTATTACTTTTTGTATTAAGAACGGCTTAAAAACACATGGAAGTTAAACCAGCTGTGGGAACATGAAAAGCTCCTCCCTCACTCAAACAGAAATTCTCTATCAGTCTGTTCTGGAGTTATTATATATCCTGGAGCATCCTCTGTTGAACACTCTATCAGTGACTAAGCTGATTCCAGCTGCGAAGGGCCGTAATAGCTGAAGGTTGATTAATCCTGCTTTGACTGAACTCTTGCTAATTCTAATTTACTAGATCCTTATGATCTGAGTGATCTGTTATGTTTGTATTTAGTGAGCATTTCTGTAATGTATTGAGGTCCTAGGCCATTTAGTAATTTATAGACAAGTAATAATACTTTAAAATCTATTCAGAATGTACAGTATGTCACAGAAGCGAGTACACAACCTCATATTTTGTAAATATTCAATCATAACTTTTCACGAGGAGTAAAACCTGAGAAATGACACTTTGTGATAAAGTAGTGAGTACACAGCTTCTATAACAGTGTAAAGTTGCTGTCTCCTCAAAATAACTCAACACACAGCCATTAATGTCAAAATCGCTGGCAACAAAAAAAAGTGAGTACACCCCTAAGTGAAAATATCCAAAATGGGCCCGATTAGCCATGTTCCCTTCCTGGTGTCATGTGACTTGTTAGTGTTACAAGAGCTGTGTCCCAAATAGAATAGAGGAACTATGACGTTAATTTGTATGCAAAAATCCGAAAGCGAGTTAGCAGTTCCGGTTCCCTCGTCCCAAAGTCAATGAGTTTTTTCAATGGAATTTCAGTTAAATCGCTTAAATAAGGTTCGTGGCAAAGACAAACTCAAGATACTCTCATGTTTTACTCTACAACATAAAATACATCTGTTACATCACACTCTTGATATTTTAAATCGGTTATGCTTCTTTAAAAAGACGGTTGCTATCAAGTTGCTAAATGGGACTACAGGCGATGTCGGAGACATTATACGTCATCGAGCTGAACTGGTCTGGAATGCAGCCCGTTTGCGTTGGGCATTTGGACTTGCCTGTGATTTTTCATAAGCAGTATTTTATATTTTGCAGTATTTTTCTAATTGGGAATTTATATTGTGTGTAGATAATGATAACTTGTAAAAACTGTCAGGATAATGATAACTTGTAAAAACTGTCAGGACAGATTATTTTGTTGATGCTTTATTTTAATTAAACGATATTATGAAGATACTGCTTACCAGTGCAGCCTGTCTCTTTCCTACTCTCAGAAATGCAAATGTGTGAATAAATGTGTAAAAATACATAAATGTTAACTGTCATTTGTCAGTTGATTTTTTTTGTCATTTTTCTTTTTCTTCATCTGAACACATTTAACTCTGTCATAACTGCAATATTTAAACTTCTCAAAATGCATAGCATATGTGACTGTATGGGCTGCTTTTCACAGTAATTTGTGACAAAAAGAATATTGAATGTTGTTCTCTATCATGATGGAACTTGCAGGCATGTAGACCTGTCCCTCACACCTCATTTCTGTCGTCTGTTACTAAGGTAAGCAGGCTGTGTGCACACGAGCAATACACTTATTTAAATATGTCTGATGATAATACTATGAAGGCACATTTATGCACTTTTAAAACTTTTACAACCGTAAAGCAAAACAAAATGCATTTCCCACGTAAAAAAAACTATCTAAAAGGCACGTAGATCTATGTGTTTTTGCATATTTATTTGTTTATAGTTTATAGCGTGGATTATAATATAATAAACCGGAAGAGTAAATCTTTGTCATCGACCATATTTTTAAAAATAAGTTGTCTGTAACAGGGTGGTGCTGACGTCACGAAGGCTCAGTAGTCCGTTTATAGCCTAATGTTAGCTTTTAAGTTCTCGTGTTTGCATTTGATATCCAAAAGTGCTAAAAGTTGTATTTTCGTGTTAGGATTATCCGACTGGACAAAGCTTGTAAGTGTAATGAACTGTGTTTAAACACAAAGCTTATTATTTGCAAACTTCGAAAAGCCTATGGAAAAATCCTATAGGGATTTTATTGAGGGAACCGGTTTTATGCTAGCAGCCGATTAGCGCACAAGGTGACGCCATAGTTAATAATAATATATATATATATATATATATATATATATATATATATATATATATATATATATATATATATATATATATATATATATATATATATATATATATATATATATTTACACAAATATTTGTACATATATATACACATGCATATATATATATATATATATATATATATATATATACTTTATATTTATACACATTATATATATATATATATATATATATATATATATATATATACACACATACATACATACATATATATAAATATATATATATAATTATTAGTCCCCCTTTGAATTTTTTTTTGTTTGAATTTTTCCCAAAGGATGTTGAACAGAGCAAGGAAATTTTCACAGTATGTAATACAATGTATGTAGTACCTTACAATGTTGGATTAAAATAATTTATTTCCTCAACATTCTACACACAATACCCCATAATGACAATGTGAACAAAGATTTTTTGAAATTGTCGCAAATTTATTAAAAATTAAAAAACCTGAAAAATCACAAGTACATAAGTATTCACAGCCTTTGTCGTGAAGCTCTAAATTGAGCTCAGGTACATTCTGTTTCCACTGATCATTCTTGAAATGTTTCAGCAGCTTAATTGGAGTTCACCTGTGGTAAATTCAGTTGATTGGACATAATTTGAAAAGGCATACACCTGTCTATATAAGGTCAAAGGGTTGACAGTGCATGTCAAAGCACAAACCAAGCATGAAGACAAAGGAATTGTCTTTAGACCTCTGAGACAGGATTGTGTCGAGGCACACGGCTAGGGTGGGGACGCTTACAGAAAAATTTCTGCTGCTCTGAAAGTTCCAATGAGCACCGTGGCCTCCATCATCCGTAAGTGGAAGATGTTTGGAACCACCAGGACTCTTACTAGAGCAGGCCGGTCATCTAAGCTGAGTGATGGGGTAAAAGGTAAAAGGGCTTTAGTCAGGGAGGTGATCAGTAACCCGATGGTCACTCTGTCTGAGCTCCAGCATTCTTTTGTGGAGAGAGGAGAACCTTACAGAAGGACAACCATCTGTGCAGCAATCCACCAATCAGGCCTGTATGGTAGAGTGGCCAGACAGAAGCCACTACCCACCTGGAATTTGCCAAAAGGTATCTGAAGGACTCTCAGACCATAAGAAACAAAATTCTGTGGTCTGATGAGACTAAAATTGAACTTTTTGGAGTGAATTCCAGGGGTTAAGTTTGGAGAGAAAACCAGGCACCGCTCATCACCAGGCTAATACTATCCCTACAGGGAAGCATGATGGTGGCAGCATCATGCTGTGGGGATGTTTCTCAGCAGCAGCCAGAGCCCAGACCTAAATCCTATTGAATATCTCTGGAGAGATCTGAAAATATCTGTACACTGTCGCTTCCCATCCAACCTGATAGAGCTTGAGAGGTACTGCAAAGAGGAATAGGCAAAAATTCCTAAAGACATGTGTGCAAGCTTGTGGCATCATATTCAAAAAGACTTGAGGCTGTAATTTCTGCTAAAGGTGCATCAAAAAAGTATTGAGCAAAGACTGTGAATACTTATGTACTTGTGATTTTTTAGGTTTTTTATTTTTAATAAATTTGCAACAATTAAAAAACAACAACCTTTTTTTTACATTGTCATTATGGAGTATTGTGTGTAGAGTTTTGAGGAAATAAATGAATTTAATCCATTTTGGAATAAGGCTGTAACATAAAATAATTTGGAAAAAGTGAAGCGCTATGAATACTTTCCGGATGCACTGTGTGCTAGCAGTCACATTTGGTCTCTATATTTTAGTATAATATTAATAGTTTATAAGACAAACACATTCTGTTACACTTTTTCTGCAGTAGCCTAAATAAATCTTACAAATAGATGAATAATAATAAACATTGCTTTTTAGAAAATTATAAAAACAGCTTTTTTTACTTTGCAAGAGGCTTAAAAACTGTATTAAGTTTAATCCCAAACACAGTTAACTCATTTATGTGAATGTGTTAATGATAAATCATAAACATTAGCCTCAACTGCATTTTGCAACTTAAAAAGGCTATTTTCAACTTGCAGGGAGCACAATAAACCAAGAAAGATCCTGACTTCTGAAGGAAAAGGCAAACATGTTAATTTTTCTCCAGAAGAATAGTTAAAAAGCGTCTACCTGCATGCTCTAACTCTGTTCCTTTAAACCATTGTACATACCTTTACAGTTTTTTTATTTGTTTTATAATTATTAGTTTCATTTTAGTTTACATTTAAAAAGTAACAATAAAATAAAGAGTTGTTAATTCTGTTTAATTTGTTGTTTTGTTTTTTTTTTAAATAAAAAAAAAAACACTACAAAAGGTACAAATAAGAGTACCGTTAAAGTACCGAACCAATAAGTGGTTTTGATTAAATCAGTAACACCATTAAAGCGTTAATGATACCCATCCCTAGTGCTCAGTGTAAATGCATGCTAACTGCCTGACTACAATGCCTGGGTTCGGCTCACGTATCTACAGCATGCATACACTTGTTGTCTATATTTTTTTTTTTTCTGTGAATAACCAACCAACAAAACTTAGATCAGAATAATTAGGGGCAGCCCTGTGTGTTTTGCTGTATGTAAATATATGTATAATACATGTAATATATAATAATGTATGTATGTATGTATGTATGTAGGTACATATAAGTTGTAAGTTATCATTATATTTGAAAATGACCCAATCCTAGTCTCAGACTCTTGTTCACACTTACCTGGAGTTGCACTGCTGATGGGGGCAATTTCTTTAAGAGGTTGCACGCAAGCTGTTTGACTTCAGGAAAGTTGCTTGCAAGACAGAACAGCACACCTTGGGCATGAGATGCACTTACAGACTCTCCAAGCGCAAACCCACCCGTACCTGAAAGAGAGGTTGAACAAATTCATTTCTTAAATTTGGTTTATAAAACAGTATGATGTCACAAGTGTATAAAAAGAACAACAACTATGCAGTGTCTTAATCATTTGTATCATGTCTCCAAAGTAATGCAAATTGTAAGTTTACAGCTCGGCTGTGTCTTTTTTCTAACAAATGGCTGGATAATACTTTCAGGCAAGACCTGGAAACAAGATTATTCAACTAAACTTGTCAGGGCAGTTTTTGTTTCTACTAATAATATGGCCCACTAAATTGTGCATTTAACTGAATGAAAGGCTGCACTAGTTCGGATTTTTTGATGAACAACACAGCAATAGCGAGTTCTCAGAGGATTCTGCTTTGAAGCAACCCAAAAATTCTCCTGGTCTATTTCTTCTTCAGTTCACAGTTTTGGTGCCGTTACATCCAGATCGAGACTGAAATCACTCCAGATGCAATCTTTCCAGCTCAACTGCCATTTGAAGTCAAACAGCGGCGGTCACATATTCTCAACAATTTGCAGACCCAGATGGATGTTGCATCTACCTGAATCCACCAAGCTCAAAACATCAATGGACATTTTAAAAATTTTAGTACGGATGGGGAGTGAAATTCCAGTATTGTGACAACACTAGTCAAGACATAAATGCAAAATTTTAATCTATGGGCCACTCTAGTTCCTTTATATTTTCTTTCTTTATTTAAATGCACTCTGCCTGGGTTCAAGCTTATATGTAAGAAAAAGAAATTGATACATTTGATTTCTCAATTTTAAGAAATAAATTAGCACATTGGTAAAGGGTAGTTTCTTTGACCAGAGATCAATAGCTAAATTGAAAGAGTTTCAACCCCTCTTCCTTTAAAGACGGTTTCTTCTGAGGTAACCTGACAAGCTGCATCACGAGAATGCAAGTCCATTCTCGACACAGAAACCATGGCCATGACCTTTGCCTCATTGCCTGCCCCTTTACTGATTTATATTCGAAACAGGACTACATAATGAAATTAATCTGTTCTTCAGGTGCAAACGACATCACTTTATGTTTGATGTTAAAAACAAAATCTAGTAGAATTATTTTAAAATAAGCAATTACAAATAAATGAACATTGTCTGCCTGCATTCAATATTTTATTTTTGCCAGAGAAGTTTTTCGCCCCGTTCACACGGCATCAATGCTTCCCATTCACTTTAAATGGGTGATGTCAGGTGTTGCCGAACTGCATCATGGATCCGTCTGCGCCGGTTCAGTGGTGTTGCTCGCTGCAGAAGTTGGGACTTTCTCAACTTTTCAAGCACCAATCAGATCGCTGTATGCAAATACACCAAGTCAGCTGACGCTAAATCCCCGGGTAAGTCGGGCGTTAAAAGTAGTCTGAAATGCATTATTTTATTTAACTGCTTTAACAGAAAGTTTGTTGCAGTGGCATTTTATTTCAAGATGTACACTGGTAAATTTTTTTTCCCAAGCCATGTTTATAGTTTTAGTCCTAATGGAAATCATCCCAAAAGGGCACATAGTTTACCCCTTTTTCCAGATTTAATACAAGTCTTTTGTATCTCCAGAATGTGTCTGCATTTTCAGCTCAAAACACATCAGATTATTTATTATAAATTTCAGAAGTTTATATTTTATACCTCTGAAAAGCAGGTAGCGGTTTTTGTTAACTGTGCCTTTAAGGCTAGTCCTTCACGCCCACCATTCCCACGTGCCTGTCAGCGTTCCTTAATCTGCTCCCTTGGCTGCCTCAGACAACTGACAGACATAAAGGCATATTTGATGCATTTGTTGTGGAGTTGCAACGATGAGTCACAAACAATTTGAATACAAAGTTCACGCGCACACAGACACACACACACAGCGCGGACACGCACACACACACAGACAGCACGCCCATTTAGCTTTACACTATTTTTGCATGCAAATGTGACAGGATACAGGTTAATATCCACTGCTGTATGAATATCTGTTATGTTAATGTAATGTTGTTAATGTAATTAGCATTTTATAATCCTGATGGATGGATGGACAAAAAAGTTGTTTTGTTTTTTAAACCAGCCCATGCTTAAGTTTGTAGGATTAAGTTTGTACTTATTTGTGAAATATGATTTATTTTTGTAAATACACATTTATTTGTTAACACCGAATGATAATCTACTTCTGAATTGTGCAGAGAAAACAAATGAAAACTCAGTATCAGGTTATTGTTTAAAATTCCTTAGGAAAGTCTGTGTAATACCTGTGTTAAAAGTGAAATGTTCAGCGATTATCCCCAGCAAGTGCAAAGCCATCAGACATCTGGAGAATGAGGCTCCTGGGTGAAACACTTGGAACAGCGTCTCACAGAACCAATGCAGGAACTCCTGATGAAAAATAAACTAATCTTTATATTTAACATATTTATTTAATTATCTTTTTTTTTTAGAGTTACTAGGCTTTGCAACAAGTAAGGAGCACTATGAGAATAAATGATATATGACTGCAGCCTTTGGTCTATCTGCAATATTAACATTTTACTATAGCTACTAGCATGTTTTATCTTTTTTATGTGATTAATTAGACAAGTCTCCCTCAAATATTACCCATCCAAATATCACTAAAAGAACCCCCATTTATCTTATTTGAACAAATTTGTCATATGTGTCTCTTGTACTCAACAAATCACTCATCTAGGGGGCTTTATCTTTCTGTTCCTTAGCATTTCATGTTTAGATAAGAACTTCAAATTTAGCATATTTCGTTACATTTTTCATACTCCTTAGACACAATATCATAGGTTTAAAATGCAAGAATGAGCAAAATCGTTTGTGCAGATAAAAAAAAATCATGATCGTTGAAATAATGGTCTATGACAGGGGTTCTCAACCTTTTTCAGTGCGGGGCCCACATCTTTCTCCAATCAATTTTTGAAGACTCACCTGTGTCATGCCTGTCATTTTCTCTAAAATGTTTGTATGAAATGCTCATTTAAACCTTTATTTATTAACAAATAATATATTATACATTTGTTGTGTCTTCTATGACTTTCTATTATCAGAATTTTATAAAAAATATAATTTTATTTAAATGTAATTATATTAAACTAAAACTAAATAGTAAAACTATATATATATATATATATATATATATATATATATATATATATATATATATATATATATATATATATATCTTTTATTTATTTTTGTGTATTTTTATTAATTAAACACAAAGATTAAAAGAGAACCATAGGTCAACAGGGAAATTGCAAAAGACCAGCTTCTGCTTTAAACTGGACTGACTGAATCTGAGATCCTCCTGTATAGGTGCGTGTCCATTATAAAACACTCACAGGACATTAATGCGGATATATTAAATAGTTCACACAAAAATACACAAAGAGATACTTTCACTCCATGCATTGTTTGTTAACGAACAGACTAGTTGCAGACGTGATCATGAGGCTGTTTTTGAGCCGAGTTTGAAGTAATCAATGAGAGAACAGCAGAAAGTGCATTACTTCAATCATTTTAATATAGCATATTAATAATGAAATCCAAAAATTATAGTAAAATTTTCAAGTTCATTTTAAGCCATCTCGCGGCCCAGCTGCAGTATCGCTGCAGCCCACCGGTTGAGAACCCATGGTCTATGCAATTTAACTGATTGTTTAGGTTATACCACAGCTCTACCTTGTATATGCTGAGGATCTCCTGATCTGTGTCATTCTCATGTTGGTCTAGTCTCTTTTGCAGCAGCTGAGCACTATCTTTCACCCTACACAAGAGCTGAAAACACAACAAAACAGATGTAAGCCAATTAGAACACACTTATTAACCCACTGGACAATCAAACTTTTATGCAACATGAGTTCCAACCTTCTTTAACAGACTGACTGTCTGCTGTCTGATTCCGGGTGACTGACTATTCAGATTAAATGGCAGGAAGTGGCGAATCAAATCCATTTCATCTTTGGACACCGTTTCTGTGCTGCGATGTGTCTCACACAACAACCCCAAGGCATCCATTCTCACCTGAATTAATAAAACAACAACACCATCTAAAACCATAACAATTACACACACCTTGGCAGGTCAGACATGTTTTAAAGAATACAAAAATGCAATATTGTTTACCTGATCATGTTTGTGCACCAGAGCCTGTTGCATTAGTGGGATTGGCACTAGGCAACCCCACAACTTCTCATCCACAAGCTTAAGAACACCCTGAGAACGAGCAGCACGCAGACACGTCATCAGAGCCCCCAATGCACCCCTATTACCAGTCACCTCTAAAAAAAAAAACAACAACCACATTTAACACTTACAAAAACATCTCCAATATACATGTTTACTATTGCCATATGGTAATTTCTACTATAGCAAACTTTATAAATACACTTGCTGAGAGCAGTTTGAATTTGAAATTACTGAAATAAAAACATATGTTTATTTTGCTAGATCACATTAAGTGAATAATTAATCTGCTGTATTTAATCCACAGTGAAAAAAACAATAGTAAAAAATAAATTAATTTTAAAAAAGTTTATGTAATCTTCAGTCCAAGTCTGACCATGTACTTTCATACTCCAGGACACCAGGCAGTACATTAAACTTTATTATTAATGTTATTTAAATAGACTGTCACAGATTATGATTGTTCAGCGACAAATCTGTTTGACATCTTTTCTTAAAATGTATTTCCTAGACCTTAATTATTATCTATTGTCTCTTTCACTGTAGCTTTAAATGTCACACACATAAACTACTGGACTGTTTTATGATTAAATTAAGCACATATTGATTTCATTCATTTTTAAAAATATTTTTTACATGATTGTTCAGACATCCCGATTCAAAGCTCAAGACACATGTCTCCTCATCACCAAAAGCATTTGTATGTAAAAAAAAATACCTTTAACTTTATATACAGTTGAAGTCAGAATTATTAGCCCCCCTTTGATTTTTTTTTTTTTCTTTTTTAAATATTTCCCAAATGATGTTTTCACAGTATGTCTGATAATATTTTTTTTCTTCTGGAGAAAGTCGTATTTGTTTTATTTCGGCCAGGTTAAAAGCATTTTTAATTTTTTTTTATGCATTTGAAGGTCAAAATTATTAGCCCCGTTAAGCTATTTTTTTTCAGTAAAACAAAAGTTACAATGCAGACTAAAAGGCTCTTACTTTCCGTGCAAGATGGCATCTCCTGCAGGGTCTGTACCATGTGGCTAAGGCTGCTGGGGTTACAGCGTAGAAGTTTGGGGAGGAAGTAGTCAAGTATATAAGTGGTTTGATCCAACTGGGCTGTGCACAGCACCTGCAGAAGAGGTGTCACCCAAACCTCATGCCACCTGTCCATCCATCCATGCCCATTTTTAAACCGCATACACAGCTGGGCCTTATGGCTGACAAGTAGCTTCTCCAGAAGATCACTGGCATATGGTGCCAATGTTTGATCCCCCATCAGTCCCAGCAATCTGGACGGCAGTCCACCATCAAGCTTGAGTAAATATTCTGCACCTATATGTTCCACTAGGCAGGCCAGTGTACCATATTTCCCTTTCATATGCCACTCTAAAGCTAGAAGGTCCTGGGTGAGCTGGATGACGTAAGGGTCACTGGTGGGATCGGACTTGTGATTACTGCAATGCTGGTGAATCGTAAGAAGGTTCTGGAAAAGGGTGCGTGTTTGGTGGCGAACCCCATCCAACGGATGTTCCCAGTGGGTGTAGATGTGGTGATGAAGGCGCATGATAAGAGGGGAGCCACCAATCAGATTTAAGTGTAGGGGAGCAGGGCACGTGTCTTCCTGGACACAGTCAACTGCAGTTCCACTCCAAAGAGTCAAAACTCGAGCCACTACCATCACTGTACTGGACTCCTTGACTCTGAAGGAGAGATTCATGTCACACAGCACAATCAACTTCTTAATGGCTTAACCGTATGCTATAGTATACTATGTAAAGAAAATATAACAGATGCTACTATAGTAAAAAAAGTGTTTATACTTATGCTTTAGCTTAGTTTTTTCTTTAAATATGAAGTACTGATCAGAGGTATGGGGTATTTTTCAAAGAACTTAATACTTGCATTGTGTCAGGATTTGTTCAACAGTACTTATCAACAGTAACAGATACATTACAAAGGATTTCTATTTTTAATGAATCAATTTTGTTTTAATTTTGAAAAAGTATTATAATTTTTCCAAAAAAACATTAGTAGCACAACTGTTTTCACCATTGTTAAAGGTAATGCAAATTATCTCTGCACACCAAATCAGTACATTAAAGGTGCAGTATGTAAATTTGACACACAGTGGTTGAACTAGGTATAAAACAAACGCAAGCACAAGTTGCCAGATTGACGGAGCGAGTCTGACGATGGAGCCTAAAGGCTGATTTAAGTCATGTTCTAAATAAAAGCAACGGTACGCAATAGAATTAATATTTTCCATATTAAAAGTTTTTGTTCTAACAAACACCTGAAATGTATATTTTAGAAACGACTTCTATTTCTTGCAGCTGTACAACTGAAAACTGACATGATCACCTCAGGTACACCTTATGTGCTTTATTCAGTGTTAAATGCTAAATATGTGAGTTTGAATGCCATTTTACATTTATTGCCATACTACTGAAAGCAGCAGCAGGCAGTTCACCTCAGATCTTGAAAATAAAATAAACAGCTTGACACATATCAGTGATTCAGCATGTACATTTAATAATGTTAAAGAGGTTTAATATGCATTAATTACACTTTAAACCTTACTATTTGATGAGTGAGTGCATTTTCTGTGCTTCTGAATTGCTGTATATAAATTTCTGTCAGGCTACATTTGGTGCAAACAGCCAAATTGCTTAGCACTGCAAAACTCGCCATGTAGCGTGTTGTTAGGACACAGGGTGAAAAGAGAGACAGGAATATCGCTTAAAAGATTTGCGAATAAAGCAGCGTTTCCATCAATAAGTCAAAGAGAATAAATTCGTCACTTCCTGATTAACTGGCACCAAATATCAACAGTAAAAAAGGAATTGTGACTCTTTTCTTTATTTAATACATAACTTGCGCCTCAGAAGACGATGCCGACACGCAATGAACATGTGGTGGTGTTTGAAGGCATGAGATGCAGAGCAGACTAATTCTCTTGACAGTTCTGGAGGTAATTAATAATGTAAAAACACTAATACTGAAACAGTTAAGGCGTTTTAGAATGACCAAACCAACATTTCAGATGTTTTACAGTGTGCTTAGCCTACTGGTTTGTCCATTCACACACATTTTTATCATCACATGATCTCTTATAACAAAAATCACATGACCTTTTTTAATGCACATACTGGAATTTGTTCGATAAAAGTGTTTCCATTGTAGCTTATGGGCATTTTTTCTAACCGAATAAAAAGTTTATTCTACTCAGTACAATGTAACTGTCACGGTCACCAGCGATCCAGCCAAAGCAGATCGCTGGTATATACACTGATTGCTAATGGACTACAAATCCACCATTTCATGGACTGTACGCGGTACGATCATGCACCACACACACACAGAGCTGTTCCTGATCCTGACTGATTACACACACACACACACACACACACGCACACGCACACGCACACGCACACACACACACACACACACACACACACACACACACACACACACAGCCAGAGGATTGTCAAATACCGATTACATGGACTATTTAAGCAGCACAAACACACACACACTAGTTGCTGAGTCCTGTTTACTGCGCTAGTGACATTAAAATGCTTTTCTATTGTCTTGCTTTACCGTGTTTGGACCCTCGCCTTTTTTGTCTGTTTATTCCTGTCTGCTGCCTGCCTTCCAACCATCTGCCTGTTTATTTGACTAAGACTCTGGATTGTCAGTGTACATCTGCTTACTCCTGCTTTGACCATTGCTTTCCTGACCATTCTCTGTTTAATAAACTTACATTTGGATCCACACTTCCGTTGTCAGCGTCACATAACGTTACAGTAACCTGCTCACCTAATGTTTACACTTGCAATATTTATATTATTTGCTAATTAATAACCTCATATGGAACTCTGAATTTGCGTCTTATTTCGGAGTTTGCTACGGTTCACCAGAGTAGGCATGGAACGATAACAGTTTTCAAGGTATACCGCGGTTTTTAAAAGTCAAGGTTTCTTAAAATAACCAAAACAAAGACAGCGTTCCTGCACGGAAAACACATTTTCCAAGCAGATTATCTCACTTCAGCATTGTTTTTCAGATAAACAATGTTCACTTGGCATGTTTCTTAAATATCTGCAAACATATTATGGTATTTTTATGCTTTAGAAGAGTCAAAAACTTACATACAGCACCTTTAAATTGATTTCTGAAGAGTATTTGACAGTGAAGACTGGAGTAATAATGAAACGTTAGCTTTGTTTGCAATCACAGAAATAAACTGCATTGGAATAAAACTTAGAAAACATATAAAATATATATTACAAGTTTTACTGTACTTTTGATAAAAAAAATACATCCATGGTGGGCAACTGGGCATATGACAAGACTTTAAAAAATATTTTGAAAACGTCATACCAAATCCAAACTGTAATGTAAATAAAATAAATAAATACTGGTAGTGTACATAAAATCTAATAGAAAATTGCAGTGTATGTATGAAACGTAATTTTGCAAACATATCCAAGGTGTACAAGTGTCAACTGTTAAATTTAGTATATCTTTTGTGTAAATGTAATTGTAATCATTCAGTACCTTGTATGTAAAGATAAGAGCACATCAGGAATGAGCAGCAGAAGACTCACTGCCTGTGAACTGAGTGTCTTCCCTCTCCAGCTTAGCATTGCCAAAGCTCCATGACTAAGATACAGAGCAACAGCTGCAGGTCTGCTGCTCTCATACAGACATGCACAGCTCTTCCTCAACCACTGAGGGGTGCTGCCAGCATCTACTGAACACTGAAGGAGACCTGCAACCTAAAAACACATTTCACACTCAACCTTTTTTTTTCACGGTGCAGAATGGAATTAAATGCAACTCACAGTGAATTTTATCAAAGTTGGATAATAGCTACTTCAATAGATGAAGAATTTTCACTTACAATAAAGTAGACATTGTCTCCATTGCCCAATAAAGATCTAATAAGTAAAACAGCAGCCATCCCAGCAGTGCTCTGAACTGCCTGAACAAACTCTTCTGAATGAAAAATATATAAATATAATATCAATTGGTCAATTTTGATTTGAAGAATATAGCGTATATAGTATATAGATAGTCTTCACAATACCATCAGTTAAAACACGTGTATAGCAGTTGAGCAGTCCACTGAGAGCTTGATAGAGATCGGATTGGTCACTTGAAGCTGAAAGCACTGCAGTACTAATAGGTTCTTGGGATTGCTGAACCACTAGCATTGAGGCCTTCACCGCGGCAAGAGAGTACTGCATCAGCTGAGCCTGAGCAACGTGACAACCGACCAGAATCCTAAGTAACACATCAAACACGAAGACACAACAAAATAAATGTTACATGCAATTGGCAGGTATTCAGCAAAAACAGAACATAACATTTTATCCATGCATACAGCACAGTACAACACAATGGTGAACATT
Organism: Danio aesculapii; assembly: GCF_903798145.1. NCBI lineage: Eukaryota > Metazoa > Chordata > Actinopteri > Cypriniformes > Danionidae > Danio > Danio aesculapii. The sequence continues at coordinate 43,056,215 of NC_079447.1, read as the reverse complement.
GTACCTGTTCTGCTCCACGTAGTAATTCAAAGCCTTTTGAAAGAACTGGAGAACTATAAGAAAAGTCAAAGTCTTAATTTGTAAAAAAACAAAAGCTGAGAAATCCAAAGATAAGATGACAAATGATTTGTATACTAACCTTCTGTTAACAACTGATGGACACATTTCTCACCTGTACACCAAACAGAATAATTTTACATTAATTCACTAATGCTAAGAAAAGCTGTCTGTAAGCAGGTCAAAGGAAAAACAAGGATTTCAAACATCAAATAATAACACAATCTTAAATGTAAAAACATTTTTCCCGCACAATATGTGTCCTGTTTATTTATTTTACACAAACGTTCTCAAAATACTCAATGAAATGTCATTAACAATAAGGTTACAATGTAACTGTCACGGTCACCAGCGATCCAGCCTGAGCAGATCTATACACTGATCGCTAACGGACTACAAATCCACCATTTCATGGATTACAAGCTCAAGTCATGTACCACACACACACAGCTGTTCCTGATCTTGACTGATTGCAAACACGCAGCTAGAGGATTGTCAAAGACTGATTACATGGACTATTTAAGCAGCACAGACACACACACTAGTTGCTGAGTCTTGTTTACTGCACTTGTGACATTACAATGCTTTTCTATTGTCTTGCTTTACTGTGTTTTTTACTGTGCTTTACTTGTCTTACTGTCTTACGACCATCCGCCTGCTTATTCCTGGTTTGACCATTGCATGGAAAACACATATTTAAAGCAGAATATCTGACTTTAGCATTGTTTTTTAGATAAACAATGTTCACTTGGCATGTTTCTTAAATATCTGCAAACATATTATAGTATTTTTATGCTTTAGAGTCAAAAACTTACATACAGCACTTTTAAATTGATTTCTGAAGTGAAGACAGTGAAGACTGGAGAAATAATGAAAAGTTAGCTTTGTTTGCAATCACAGAAATACTCAAAATGTCATTTATTCATTCATTCATTTTTTTTGAGGCTTAGTCCAAATTTGAACTGCCAACTTATCTAGCACGTTTTATGCAGCGGATGCCCTTCCAGCTGCAACCCATCTCTGGGAAACATCCATACACACTCATTCACACTTATACACTATGGACAATTTAGCCTACCCAATTTACCTGTACCGCATGTCTTTGGACTGTGGGGAAAAGCAGAGCACCCGGAGGAAAGCCATGCGAACACGGGGAGAACATGCAAACTCCACACAGAAACGCCAACTGACCCAGCCGAGGTTCAAACCAGCGACCTTCTTGCTGTGAGGTGACAGCACTACCTGCTGCGCCACCGCATTGCCTAAAATGTCATTTAACAATAGTTTAAAAAAAACAAACCTTTAATGCCATTCAATATTAAAAGAAATAAATTAATAGTCATATATCTAATTATAAACCAGGTTTTTCAATTCAAGTTTATTCGAACCAGGCGAGGGTGTGTAATTAAAATGCTCCAACTACTTAAAAAGCAGACAACTGTGCACAATTCACTGCATGTGAGGCTGGGCAGTCTTTGACTGATACTAAAGTACAGTAAAACCAGGAGACATTTCACTGCTAGAAAGAAAATGAAAGCGCTCTCTCTCTCACTTTGGACCCTTAAACTGCTTTCATGTTTGTAAGGTAACTTTTCCTTTCCTCTATTGTTATTAAAGTGATGCTTGTGGATCCTGACACGAGTGCCTAGAGTGAGTTTTCTACACGGCGTCTATCCTGAATTAGCTGTGATAGCTGCGCAATGTGCACTTTATTATGCGTATATAGATAGCTTTAGAGCCAATAGTAGCCCTTTCCGTTGAGCATGTGAACACAATGACCAAACATTGGGATGTAAGAACACGCTCGACAACACTCAGAAAGCACGCAGAAAAATACTTACATTAGTTTATTTGCTATAAATGCTCACGTTGTCTTCTGTAATTGTATTTGAGTTTTGATTGATACATTCAAAAAGAGTGTTTTCTTTAAGCAGGTAAAATTATAGATACGGTTCGTATATCCAACTGCTTTTGTTAAAGGACAAAATTGTATTACAATTGTATAAATATAAATATATTTAAAATTTTTAATTCAAGAATTTTTGTGCATCGTCAGTGCCCCGAATTGATGAAATGATGAGCGTCTAAGAAATTTTTCTTTTATGTTTTCTTAGAACATTTTGATGAAAAAATTCTGATTAATGTTTTTGTTTTTTGTTTAATATAAGTTATACCTATGGTTTTTAGTGGGTAAGTAAAAAATATTGTGTAATATATATATATATATATATATATATATATATATATATATATATATATATATATATATATATATATATATATATATATATATATATATATATATATATGTTTTCAAATGTTTTCCCATTTTCCTCCAAACATGGTACTTTATGTGGTAGGATAACCAAAACTATCATCACATCCTGATCATTGACTCTCAACTCAACCTTAAGGCTCGGGTTCCTTTCAGCTTCAAAATCCATGGTTTCTGTGGTGATACAGTACATTGTAGGGTCACACTTTATTTTGATGGTCCGTTTGTTGAATTTAGGTTACATTGCATCTATATGCCAACTAATTATCAATAGATTATAAGTAGACTGTTAGGTTGGGGTTAGGGTTGGGATTGGGGTTAGTGTAAGTTGGAAACTTTAATATAGTCAGTTAAATGTCTGTTGAAGGAGCTGATATTAGGCAGACAGTCTACTAATACTCAAATGGACCATCAACATAAAGTGTTACCCATTGTAGATACATGTATGTACAATAGTTCTAAATATGTTTATGAAGGAATTTGAGTGGAAAATTAATCCGCAAATGCACTTTTTTATATTCTCATATCTGATTATTGTGAATTATTGGATTTGAATCAGAATGGATCCAGCCTTGATGTTTAGAAATGTACCTTACACCCAAATGGCTTTTTAATCTTTATCTCACATGCTAACTTTCTGTATCTTAGCAGTGTGAGCCTGGAGCAGAAGGACCACCGGGACCTCCTGGCCCCCCAGGCCCACCTGGGCCTCTTGGCCTAACTGGGGCTAATGGGCCCCCGGTAAGTCGAAATCATCTGCATTAGAAAATGATTCCCCCACATGCTCTTTGTTTTTCAAATGTATTACATGGCTTTCTGAAATAGTTAGTTTAGATAATTTTATTGATGGGATTTCACAGTATTTTGGGAATAATAATTACCCTTTTACTGTAAAATTGTATTCATTATTACAGGTCATTCTATGTATTACACATACATACAGTATGTCGTATGTCACAAAAGTGAGTACACCCCTCACATTTCTGCAAATATTTATCTGTATCTTTTCATAAGACAGCCCTGCAGAAAAGTAGTCAGTATAAAGTTTGTTTAGCAGTGTAAATTTATTGTCCCCTCAAAATAACTAAAAATACAGCCAATAATAGCTGAACCCCTGGCAAACAAAGTGAGTACACCCCTAGGATAAAATTGAAATGTTAATATTTTGTGTGGCCATCATCATTTTCCAGCATGGCTTTAATTCTCTTGGGCAAGGAGTTGACCAGAGCTTTACAGGTTGCCACTGGAGTCCTCTTCCACTCCTCCATCACAACATCATGGAGGTGGTGGACATTTGATATCTTGTGCTCCTCCACCTTCCTTTTCAGGATGCCCCAGAGGTGTTCTATGGGGTTTAGGTCTGGAGACATGCTTGGCCAGTCCATCACCTTTACCCTGAGCCTCTTTAGCAAGCCAGTGGTCATCTTAAGAGTTGTGCTTGGGGTCATTATCATGCTCGAACACTGCTTTGCGGCCCAGTTTCTGGAGGGAGGGGATCATGCTCTGCATGATCATGCTTAGAATTTATGTTTACCTCAATGAAATGTAGCTCCCCAATGCCAGCAGCACTCATGCAGCCCCACATCATGACACTCCCATCACCATGTTTAACGGTAGGCAAGACACACTTGTCTTTGTGCTCCTCACCTCCTCGTCACACACGCTTGACACCATCTGAACCAAATAGGTTTATCTTGGTCTCATCAGACCACAGGACATGGTTCCAGTAATCCTGGTCCTTAGTTTGCATGTCTGCAGCAAATTGTTTGCGAGCTTTCTTGTGCATCATCTTTAGAAGAGGCTTTATTCTACAGTAGGATGACAACCATGCAGACCAATTTGATGCAGCGTGAGGCGTACGGTCTGAGTACTGACAGGCTGACCTCACATCCCTTTAATCTCTGCAGCAATGCTGGAAGGACTCATTCCTGTTTTTTAAAGACAATCTTTGGATGTGACTGAACATTCACTCAGCTTCTTTGGCCAACCATGGCGAGGCCTGTTCTGAGAAGAACCTGTCCTTTTAAAAGCGCTGAATGGTATTGCCCACTGTGCTGCAGCACAGTTTTAGAGTGTTGGCTATCTTCTTATAGCCTAGGCCATCTTTATGCAAAGCAACAATTGTGAGTTGTCTGCCATAAAGTGACATGTTGAACTTTCAGTGGCCAGGTTGAGAGAGTGGAGAGCTTTTATACCAAATTTAACTACTCTGCTATTTGGTGACTAATGAGTCACATGACACAGGGGAAAGAAAAATGACTAATTGTGCTCAATTTGTACATTTTCACTTAGGGGTGTACTCACTTTTGTTGCCAGGGGTTCAGCCATTATTGGCTGTATTTTTTTTTTTTCTTGAGGGGTCAATAAATTTACACTGCTAAACGAACTTTACACCGACTACTTTTCATTAAAGAGAAAATATATAAATATTTGCAGAAATGTGAGCGGTGTACTCACTTTTGTAACATATTGTGTGTATATAATATTAAAGGTTTCTATTTTCTAGGCCAATGTTGCTAAAAACAATACTCCCATTAGAGTCAACAATAGAGTAACAGTACAAAAAAACAGGTGGAGTGATATTACGCAGCACATGAGAATAGGTTGCTTTGAGAGGCCGCCTTGAAACCATTAAGACGTAAGATACACTGTAATACTCCATCATATAACGCAACAAATTTAGTATGATTTGATGTGTTTAACCAACAAACCAACTTTTTTCTATTTGGAGAATTACAGTTAATAATAGTCCTTATAAAAGACATAATATAATGCTACGCATCAAACAATACACTAAAAAATAAGCTGAATGCATGAAGATCATTCCATAATGATCACTACAATCTAAGCTGAGGCTTTCATTGTTTATGTAAACTATAAACATTGAAAAATAAAGTAACGCAAAAAAAACCCCATGGTACCAGATATTTTTAAAAACAGGTGCCTTAACTGAAATTAACATCACTGCAGCCACCGCATACACATCTGTTTAAAAGACACACGAGCAGCGAATATTTGAGCATGCAAGAAGAGAGAGAGAGAGAGTTTTAATTTTATTGCCATTTTAGCTTCTATGGCTATGTCAAAAAAATTTTATCAAATTAACCACGTTTTATAAATACCAATTTTCTATAATTCTAAAAATATTCTAACAATTAAAAGTGATCAACAGCAATAAATAATACACAAGGTAAAATACATAAATAATAATAATGATAATAATAATAATAATAATAATAATAATAATAATGATAATACATAAGATAAAAATCTAAAACCGTTTAAGGTTTCCTTTTGATAAAAATTGTACAATTTTAGACGGATTCACATTTAAAAATATTTCATTTAAAGTCTGTCCAGATAAAAATTGTTGTCTGATAACATAAAAAATGGGCCACTCCACAAGAATATGTTTAACAGTTTGGTTTCTGTTGCAATATAGACATTTTGGGGGTTCTTCTCCTTTGAATAAATGTTCATGTGTGAGTCTAGTGTGTCCAATGTGCCATCTTGTATAAATTATCTCATCATGTCTTGACTTAAAAAATTTATTAGATTTTCTTCCTATTTCTGGCTGAATTTCAAAAAGTTTATTTTCTGAGCACTGATCCCATTCGGTTTGCCATTTGTTGAGAATATAGCCTTTTATTAGTGGCTTTACATCCGAAGGTGGGATTTTACATATGATTGCTCATATTACATGAATGTACTCTCGCCTTGTAATACTGCGCTCACAAGATTTATCACCATACTCCTGGTGAAGGCACATTATAATGGCAAAGATTCTTGAATATTACTCCAGAATGTGAGTATAATTCTTAGCAACGCTGACCTAAAAATTTCAATCTTTTCATTTTCCGTTTGTCTCATTACACAATGTAACTACAGAATACTCTTTAGCTTTAAATAAGAAAATCATCAAAACAGTTTTTTTGAGCAAAATGCTAAAAGTGAACCTACCAGATCAAGGAATCAGCTGAATGGATATAAAAATGGTTCAAGTCAACTGTTTAATTATAAGAGTTAAATGAGCCTTTTTCAATGAAGTGGGGTGTTCCTTTAACCTGTGCTAAATATGAATGTCTAGCAAAGAAAACCTAAATAACCAAAACATGTTAAGTACTATATCTCTGATATTATGACTCAATCATATATAATGACATCACCATTCATACCGATTACAAAGCCACCCAGACAGGAAGTGATGCTATCCGTTAGGTTTGAGAAATTATCTGTGCCTGCAGAGGAGAAAGCAGCAGACAGACCCTCAGACAGACATCTAACCATTTGCTGCTGTAGCCAATCTGGACCACTACCCAATGCACTGAGGAAAGAAATGTAAGCATCATAAACAAGTAAGTATAGGTAAACAGATACTCCAGAAGTAATTACTTTTACGATAAAGTTGGTGATTTTTTGATTACATGTGAATTATAAGTTATTTTAACCTTGATACAGCTCTTTTCAATGGATTCTTAGCTGGTAGGTTGATATACAGGAATGATAGGGCATGCAGACAGGCCTCCAATAAAGGAATCGAAGGAGACTCATCCTCTTTCAGCTGCTCCAGCATGCAGCCTGCCTGCAATCAACATACAAAGTATTTGTGTTATACACTGAATTATATTGAATGTGATCACATGCTTCAGATCTATAGACGAATTACTGGTTTGTACACATTCAGAATGCGCGTGCAGCGAGTTTGCAGAAAAAAAACGGGAGCGCTAGCATTTATAGCGAGGGAATGACATCCGAATTGTTACAGAGTTTGTTGTTGTAATAGAAATAAGTTCTATTAATTATATATTGTTTACATAATGCTTTCAGCATATTATAACAGCTTGTCACCCTGTTATAAGCACAGTTATTCTTCAAAATTAACGTTAAAGTAAGCGGCGTTCGTCTGACAGGTCCATTTGCGATAGCACCCTCTCAATGGATATTGGATAACTATCTCATTGAAACGCCAAGTGATTTCACAAGAGAGAAGTTAAAGGCCCGCAAGTCTTTGGATGCCTACAATGTTGTTCTGTGTGGTCATGTGCAAGAAATAATGCTTCATGATTACCAAATTCAAAACTATGTAGTGCTAGAAACAGAGGTTCTGCCTAGCCAAAGACAAGGAAAGACGAATGAGCTATACAAGGTCTAGGTAATCATCAACAAGCAAAACAACTGCTATCTGACAGAGAACTACACCAGTTGAGCATTTTTAATTAGGTCCTCACTCCATTCAGCTCCCTTTTAGCCAAAGACATCTGCGGTTGGCATTAAAAGCAGTGTGGTGTACGGTAAAATTAGCTTTCTATTTCTGGACTTCTGAATTTTGCATCCTACCGCACAACACGATATGTTTGCTATTGGAACTGGTCTTTTTTTGAAACTGGTATGCTTGGTTGAACCCATGTGATGTCATGTCTAATGTAGGTTGGTAATTCCCCTATAGGATGAATGTAATGCAGACCAACCTTTGAGATGAGCTGGATCTGCTCGACTGGGTCAAAGGAAGACAAACTGTCCTTCAGTAGCTGAGCAAGCTCTGTAGACTTACAATCACCTTCCACAGATAGTGAATCTGAAAGCAAGCACAAAATATAAAGAAACGGAAACCATAAGCATTGTAAATAAATAAATAAATAAATAAATGGGGCAGCATGGTGGTGCATTGGGTAGCATAATCGTCTCACATCAAGATGGTCACTGGTTCGAGCCCCGGTCAGTTGGCATTACTGTGTGGAGTTTGCATGTTCTTCCCGTGTTTGCGTGGGTTTCCTCCGGGTGTTCCGGTTTCTCCCACAAGTCCAAAAATCATGTAGTATAGGTGAATTGGGTAAGCTAAATTGTCCGTAGTGTATGTGTATGAATGAGAGTGTATGGATGTT